>NC_044303.2:197877751-197981102 GCF_007474595.2 Lynx canadensis
CAGAATTCAGAGAAGGACCAAAGACTAGGGAGAAGGCTTTAAAGCCTGCCTCTGACAACTGTCTCCAAGAGCAGAAGGACTCAAGGGGTGGGGGAGTGGAGCCAACTTGTTCCTTGGGGCACCGGGGGCACTGCGTGGCAGACTTGGACCCGTGGGTGGGGGCTCCAAGACAACACTATCAGGTTCACTGTGTAGAACTTTTGGAAATCTCAACTAAGAAGAGAGGCCGACGTCCCTTCCAAGAGGGGCTGAGCCCCCCGGGACAGCCCTGTGGCAGGAAGGCAGGGAAAGGGCCAGTACAGTGGGGAGGTGGGGAGTCGGGGAGTCGAGGCATTGGGCAAATGGGGTGAGAGATACCTGAGGGCAAACCTGGGATTTGCCTTCCCTAGCCTCGTGACCCCAGGCAGGTGGTGTCACCTTAGGCTTCTCCTCTGTGACACAGAGATGATGAGAGTGCTCCCCTCAGAGGTGGTGGTAAGCACAAAGAGAGGTAGTATGTGGAGGGATGAAACTATACCAGCACCCGAGTCCTTCTGTAAAGGTTGGTTATTACTACCGGTGTTGTTAGCAATCACGGGATGCGAACATCACCCGGGGCTTAGCCCACCCATTCTAGATGGGGGGCTAAGGTCGGGCCTACAATGCCCACCTGGACTGTGGCCCAGCCTCTCCTCCTCCCTCCCTTCCCCTGCCTGCAGAAGCCTCCCAGTGCCAGCCCTGGATTGGATACCGAGCAGGCGCCCAGGACTCCAGTCCACAGGGAGCCCAGCCACCCTGGGGCAGGCTCTGGAAGACCCTTGGGGTGATTCCTGCCTCCAGGGCTGGGGCGAGGCTCCAAGAAAATGACGGTAGAAGGTCTTGGGGATGGGTGTTAGGCATAGCCCCAAACCAGTCCTAACTGGTCACCTCTTTCCAGTTTCTCCCTTCTGACTGTCTCACGAGTTCACTGCTGGCTCTACTCATTTCCCCCAGCCGCAACACTTACATCATCCCCCTTCTGCTCACAACCAGTCAATAGCTCCCCGGGGCCCTGACGCCAGTTTTCTTTGTGACACGGATGATGATAGACCTTCACGCGCTTTCATGCCTCCCTGTGGCTTACCCCTAATTCCTCTGTCATTCTGTCCCTTCCCAGGATGGGCAGGCCAGAAGCCAGGAGCCAGAGGGAAAGCGGTACAGAGGGAACTTGGATTCCATTCGAATTCATTAAGGCGATCATTTACAAACCTGTATTTTAAGTATTCGTTTTTTTTTTTTTGTTTTTGTTTTTTTTAATTGAACGCTTCCTATATGCTGAGTGCTTTCCTTGCACGAATCCAATTATCCCTACGGGGAGACAGGTGATTGTTATCTCCATTTTTGGTTGAAGAAACTTGAGACTCGGGGGATTAAATGGACGAGTAGAGCCAGGATTCAAAGCCCAGGCAACCTGACACCACAGCCAGGGCTCACCCAGCTCCCATATTATGCTGCCTCTATTATTAGTTACAAATCTGAGCAACCAGCCTTTCGGGGACTGGGGACTGGGACACACCCCGCTGGGGACCTGGAGGAAAAAGCCCTACTCTATCTGAGGACTGAGGCTCCGTTTAACGTCCACCTGCTCCTCTAGGCTGTAGGCAAGCCCACCCCATTGCACCCTGAGCACACTTCTGCGCCTTTCTTCTTTTCACTCTGGCATTGCCTCCCTCCATGCTTCTGAGGTTCCTGGCTAGAAAGTGGTCCACGAGGCCTCTGGTCCTTTACTATATTCTCTGATGGACAAGGAGCAGATAGGACCTCACGTCACGGGCACTGGTGACCAAGTCTTACTTTCTCTGCTTTGCTAGGAGACTCTGGGGTGCAAGGACCCTGAGCTCCCCCTCTGTAACCTGATCGGTCTCTCTGGCTTCTCGGCACACTCCTAGATCATTTTTCTTCTGGATCCAAGTGGAGCTAAAAAAAAACTTCCCCTTGGTTTCATATCAGCTGCGTCTGCTCTCAGCAAACCCTTCAACAAGAATGGGCAGGAAGAATAAATATTTATTCTACAAATGAATAAATCTGATTCCATCTTCAAAAGAAAGCTGCAGCATAAATTATCATAATTTCTCCATTCTAAGAGGGCACTGATTTAAAGACGTTTTATCTGTTGAATAACAGCTTTGGGGGGGGGGCGGGAAACAAACAGAAAAGTAACTAATTGATACATCGACTGTAGGATAGGTTCTGATTTTTTAAAAATGTGTTTCCATATCAATAAATGTTGTTTTTTAAAAATATAATCCCATTCAAATTTCACTGTGGTTTTTTTGGCTCTTGTGTTCTCAGAAAAGAACTCCCAAGCCTTGCTTAACCATTGTGAAGCACGGTGGGTATTAACAATGTATCCTGGCCACGTTGTGGCCCTGTTTAGCCTTGCGGGCTGCTGGTCAGAGAGGGCATGTCATGGCCACCCCCACACTAATGGCGGCCCCCAAAGCCAATTGCCATGTTTTCTCCCCAGGAGCGATTATGTCTGTGCTCTGTGACTACCTCACAACCACGTTAGTAGCTCCATGGAAAGCCAACCTGGGGGTCCATCGTATGCCCTTAGGCAAGATGCTGCCCCTTGAACCTCGGTTTCCCTAGCTGTGAAACAAGACACATAGGATTAGATAGGTAATTTTCAAGTGCTTTCCTCACGGAGTTACGGGAACTGCATAGCTTCCTTGGGATTGGCGGGGGCGGGGGATGGAATGAACTCTGTTCTCATTCCTACCTCAACCTGATCAGCCACATTGCTTAAGATCTTGTTTGCAAAAGGATTCTGGGACTACAAGTAGTTTGAAACACATGAGTAAATGGCATTCTGGGCCCTTCCAACACTGGTCTTAAATACATACTCTTGTATGGTCTAAAGGATAGAGCTTCATTTCTTAGTCTGGACACCCTTAGAATCCTTCTTACCACCGTGCTCCAGGGAGATACTCCCAAACTCTATAGTCTAATCCAAGGGTTGGCAAACTGTTTCTATAAAGGACCAAAGAGTTCATATTTTAGACTTTGCAGGCCACATATGGTCTCTGTTACAACTACTCAACTCTGGTCCTGTGGTGAGAAAGCTGCCATAGACAATACATAAGGAATGGCTGTGTCTGTGTTCCAATAAAACTTTATGTACAAAAGGAGGCGGCGGGCTGGGTTCGGTCCACAGGGGAGGTGGGCAGATCCCCGCATTATAATACTTCGACCTGACAGGTGGAGAGACGGAAGCCCCTGCAGGGGATTCTGGGAGGCGGGTTTGCTTGGGATCTCTGTCTCCTGGACAGTGGGCGCGCTCCTACTCATCCACGCTGCTCACTTAGCCACGGCTCTTTGCCTAATTTGAACTGTGGGCATCTGGGGCTACACGTTTGAGGGCGCGGTGCCCGGAAAAGACACGTGCCCCACTTCTCTCTCTCAAGAGATCAGTTTTCCCCAGGTTCTTGGAGGGCTATAAAAAGCCCCTGAGCCTGCCTCCTGCAGGGCACGCTGTCGATAAATTCCCCGCAGCTGGAATGACCGCAATGTGGTGCCGCCTTCTGCCCCTGCTGCAGCCTGGCGGCCTGACAGCTGCACCAGGGACAAGAATCACGCCTGGCCAGCTCTGAACCTCCACTCTCACTTGGGGCGAGGCTGGGATTCCCCAAATGGAATTTTAGATGGACGACAAGGCCTGCCTGGGCCCTCTTGGTTCTTTCCGGGGGGGCTGAGAGCTTCTCGAATTCTAAACACCAGAACTCTGAGGACCACAGTGGGAGGAGAGTAAAGGCTCCGAAATCAAATCTCATGCCAGCTGCCTGGCCATATCACTCATTGGCGGACGGTGTCCCCTTTCCCTCCCCTGCTTCCCGCCACCCTCTCTGTCTCCGCCTTGAAATCTTTACCTAGTAAGTCTTCGTGGTTTATCTAGCCAGTCCTTCCTATAACTGACTTGGAGATGACCCTCCGGCATTTGGTGAAAAAAAAAAAAAAAAAAAAAAAAACAACCAGGTTTGGAGGTGGGCGGGGCTGTGTAAATATATTGGACCTTTCTTAGCCTCAGTTTCTTCAGCTGTAAAACAGGGATACTAAGGGAATAGATACACCACAAAATTCAGTTATCTACTGCAAGTAAATGACAGGAAACAACTTTAAAATGCAACAGAGGGCAAAGTCACGATAAATATTCCCACTGAATTCCCTTGTGGGGGTGGGGGCTCGAAAAAGGTAAGCATCACAAATACATCAAAAATTATCTGCGCATTCATACACTGGCACGAGCCACATTCCTTCCCGGGGAATGTACTTACTGGCCTACTGCAGAGCTAGATCTTGGCATAAACTTTTAATACAAAAGCATATTCACCGTTTTATAATTCATATACCTGCCCCAGCTGGGATTTTAGAAGAGGAAAGCCACACACTGTATGCTCTTCACTTATAGCTGGAGGCAGCGGTTTGTGATGGAATTCCCCCCCCCCCCAATAAAACAAAGGGCATATTTTATGCACAGGAAGGCTAAAATGCACGGATGTCATGATCGTGTGAGGATTAAAGGATCTCACATAAAAACGTAGACTGTCGGGGCGGCCTGGGTGGCTCAGTCAGTTAAACATCCCACCACGGCTCAGGTCAGGATCTCTCAGTTCGAGGGTTTGAGCCCCGCATCAGGCTCTGTGCTGACAGCTCAGAGCCTGGAGCCTGCTTCGGATTCTGTGTCTCCCTCTCAATCTCTCTGCCCCTCCCCTGCTCATACTCTCTCTCTCTCAAAAATAAATAAACATTTTTTAAAAAATTTTTTTAAAAAAGAAAGAAACAAATGAAGACTGCCTGACTCCTGGTGAGTGCTCAGTTGGCTGTTATTATAGAACATCTGCTGTGTGTGAGACACTGGAAACGAGAAGACAAGACGGTCTCGGACCACAGGACTCATATATACATAGGAGAGGCATTTGAGTTATTGTAGTATAGTCTTCTAAAAGCCAAGACTGAGGAGGGTGGGGGTAACCCCAAGTCAGAGAGGAGGTAGAAGGCAGAATGTGGCAGGGATGTTTTCACAGGTGGGTGAGGCTGAGCTGGTCTCTTTCAGGGAGGGGTAATAGCAGGGACATCTCTCCGAAGCTCAGTTTTTGCATCTGTCCGGTGGGGAGATGTCTCAGCTGTCTACTTCACAGGGCTTTTGCCAGAGTTGCGAGAAGCCACAGAAGAGACGGATGGTTCAGGGTGCGGTAGGGAAGGAGAAGCCCCGAGATAAGCATCGGCATCTTTAGAGGTTCGCTGTGCCAAGATTTTGGGCGGGGGGAGGGGGCAGTGTGTTCAGATATATTGTGGACTGCGATAGAAAAATTGCTTGGCTTGTTAAAGATAAAACGAGACATTTCAGAAGACTACTTTGGGCCAAAGATCCAGACCCTGCCGTGTCACTTGGCTGAAAAGTGTGAAAGGCAGTGCCCCCAACAGCAACGGGGAATCCTGGCAGGTGTTTGAGCAAGGTCAAGGGTCATGATAAAAGGAGTGCACTGCTGATAACCGTGAGCACATCAGACTCACCTGGGAGCTTTGCAAAAAGCACACACACCCAAACCTCACTCCAGACCCACCCATCAGACCTCTGGGGGGCATATGTTCAGGAGGCTCCAGAGGAGACGACTGTGAGTCCAACTGGAGTCAAACAGGCAAATAGAGAGTGGTCCTAAGGGCAGTCTGGAGAAGGTGAGAGCGGAAAGAGGAAGCTCCCATAGGAGAGAGGAGAGAAGCCATCCAAGAGACATTTTTCAATAATAGTCAACAGGATTTAAGGTCTTATTGGGTGAAGGATGAAAGCAAAGGAAACAATGGATAACGATGAAGTCTATGTTTCTGTATCCCGAAAACGACAGTCACTGAGTTGGAGAATGCTGGCGGCCATGTCCAACTTCCACTCTGTGCATTTTGTGTTTTTTTCTTTCACTTGTTCATCATCTCCAGAGACGTTTTTTTGAGCATCTGCTACATGCCAAGCGTTATACTAGGTGCTAGGGAAAGAGGTGGGAACAAAGGTAAGGAGGGCCTTCTCCTCACAGGGCTCACATTAACGGCTAATTCAATCCCCCAACCGATTATAATTGTGAGAATAGCAACGAATGCGAAAGAAGTGCAGGGTGCCAGGGGCACCTACAGAAGGGAGATGTGGCTTGGGGGGATTGGGATAGGCTGCCTTGAGGAAGTAATATTTGAGCATATTGCAAAGGATGCACACGATGAGCCAGGTGGAGGTTCAAATCTATAGTTAAATTTTTTTTTTTTTTTTTACATTTTATTTATTTGTGATAGAGAGAGACAGAGCACAAGTGGGGGAGGAGCAGAGAGAGAAGGAGACAACAGAATCGGAAGCAGGTTCCAGGCTCTGAGCTGTCACCACAGAGCCTGATGCGGGGCTCGAGCTCATAAACCATGAGATCATGTCCTGAGCTGAAGTCAGATGCTTAACCGACTGGGCCACCCAGGTGCGTCTTAACATTCATTTATTTTTGAGAAACAGAGACAGAGTGTGAACAGGGGAGAGGCAGAGAGAGAGGGAGACACAGAATGGGAAGCAGGCTCCAGGCTCTGAGCCGTCAGCACAGAGCCCGATGTGGGGCTTGAACCCACGAATGGTGAGATCATGTTCAGGAGACAATAGAGTCACCCACTCTAACTGAGCCAAAGTCGGACACTTAACCAACTGAGTCACCCAGGCGCCCTTAGTGACAGTTGTTCTTAACCTATATGCTACGGTGGTCCCCATAGGAGCCATTCTGTGGTTCCCTGATCTGTGGCCATTCAACCTCTGCTTCATCATGTCCCTGGGCATCTCCAATTCTAGTACTGAATAGTTCTTTTCATTTGGATGCTTCTCCTAGATCAAGCCTAAATCAGCCTCTGTGTAGTTCTCTTGTACAGCCTTCTGGAGAGTCTATTATCTGTTCTACAGGACTGATCCCATGTCCCCCTTTCAAATTTAGTCTCGTTCACAAACAGCCCCATTTCCTTCAATAGCTCCTCACGTGGCTGTGTTGTTAGCAGAAAAAGAGAAACAGGAAGGGTGATCTGATTCAAATAAGAGGAGTTCAGAATTGGGTCACTCGGCGTTTGAGTTGACCTCCGAATGGAAATGCGCCACAGGCGGGAGGTAAGGCGGGAATGGAGCCCATCTCATGGCTGAAGACAGACACTGAGAGTCCCCCTCAAAGCGGCTTGGTTCCCTACAGAAGGAGTGTAGGGAGAGGGCTGAGGTGGTGGGGAGAGAGGGGCAAGAGACACGAAACAAGAAAGAAGCAAGCGATCCAGAGGGGAAGGTGGAAAATGACAATCAGTAGGCACCTACCACGGGCCAGGCACCGGGCGCTGGGCAGATATTACCACAGTCCAGTTTCCCAAGTCTGGATGTCCTTCCTCCTGCTTTACAGACTGCGGGGACCACACTCAGCCGGGCAACTTGCCTTGGGGCGGGAGAAGCTCTGATAACAGTGGGACCGGGGGGCAGGAGGGGAGGAGGGGAAGACTTCTGGGAGGGATGGGGCAGTGGTTATTTAACGTAGACTTATTTGATCCCCAAATCCACGCTTTCCCCATCTCCGCCAAGTAGCAGAATACAGTTAGAGGAGTGGAGGGTCCATAGCGGTACAGAGAAATCCAGGAGATGGGGCTTGGGAGAGGTGACGGATGAGACAAAATGGAACCATTTGTGACCCCCGAAGAACAGGCTTTCTGCGGAAGGTGTGACTGGAAGGGAGAATGCAGGAAGGAGTGTGGGGGAAGGAGCAGGAGGCTGACGTACGGACTGTGTACTTGAGAAGTCTGGCCAGAAAAGGAAGGAGGAAAATGCTTGGGGGGGGGGGGGAGAGAGAGAGAGAGAGAGAGAGAGAGAGAGAGAGAGAGAGAGAGAGAACGTGCGCGGGGCTTTACTTTTTTATCCAGTTGCGTGTTTCTTTTAGAAGGGTAAGAAAGGTATGAGAACCTGATGGTATCCAAACACAGGATTGTTTTTTCCCAACCAAAGATCAGAATGGAGTAATGATAGGCTTCTGGCAGAGGTTGGGGAGGGAGGAACTTACTTGGCAGGGTTCTCACCCACGTGAGAAGTGGGGTTTGAAACTGATATTTGAGGGAGAGGCAGAAGAAAACCTCGGCAAAAATGGAGACGCCAAAAGCCACGGAGGCTGAGCGGGATAAGAAAGTGGAAGCAGTGACCAGGAACAGCAGAAGAAGCCTCAATGGGGAAGAGAGTAAGTTCAAATCTCATGGCCCCATATGGCCACATACGGCCGTTGCAGAGAGTGGCTGAAATCCAAGTAGTTGTATATGATAAATATAATAGCTAGCACTACTGACGATTTCCTAAGAGCTAGCTTTCCCGTATTACCTTTCCCCATGACGCTGTGAATGAAATAAAACTGAAGTTCAGAGAAATTAATTGATCCAATTCATACAAGATCATATAGCCAGAAAGTTCCAGTCAAAACTCAAACCCACATTTATCCATTCTCTGAACCATTCCGGTTTACTGAGTCTCTAGGCTGACCGGGGCGATGTCCACAAACATATATTTGGATGGAAAATATGAATATGCTTGAGTATTTCTTTCAGAAGGGCAGTAATGGATAGAAGGAGTCAAGAATGAACTTGGATGTTGGGGAAGAGGTATGTCCGCATGGGAATTCGTGGCCTTGGTGATGGAGGTTGTGTGACGAGCCAATAGGAGGAGCTACAGGTTGCTTGGCCCCTGGAAGCTGTGGATAGGGAAGATGGGGCTTCCCTCACATGGCTCTCAAAGCTGGTCCAACAGAGGTGCAATAGTTAGAATGGGTGCCTCTATCGTCTCCTGAACAACAACAATCTCATTTAACGAAAAGCAGAGCTTCAGATTATTTCTTGAGTTGGCCGGCAGATGAGATGGTCTCCCAAGGAATACAGGCTGCAAACGAAACTCCCATCTTGGATTGAATTCAACTAGTTGAAGAAGCCCGAGTGGTGAAGTAGAAAGGAAAGTAATCTTGGGGAAATCGGTTGCTTCACACGAGGTGGGCAGATCAGAGAGAACCTTGGACATTAAGAAGGCATATTACAAAATCAGGAAAAATGTAGACCCAAGGCTTTAAGGGGAGGATGGCTTGAGAAGACTAGAGGGTTCGCAGAAGCAAAACTGTGAAGACACAACCAGTCAGTAGGCATGAGTAAATAGGATAAGTAAGAGAAAATGGACAGGTTGGCATACGTATCAGTATTTTCTCAGCCACTCAGAGAGGTCAGTTGGACAGTGGTCCGGTTAGCGAAGGTCAGAGACGGATTTGCAAGAGACACGCTCCACAAAGGAGCTCCAGAATACAGAGAAGATTATGACACGGACCCTGTCTGGGAGTTGTACACGAAGCTGTCTAGCTCAGTCCTTAAAACAGAGCAGGGACTCAAAAGCTGTCATCAGAGTCAGACCAGCTAGGGGGAGGGCCAAGTGAAGCTTTATAAAGCGATTTTATTATGTGGAGTCTGGTGAGAAAAGACAGTAATCACAATAGTATTGGTTGAGTGGGTCCCACACGCGAGGCATTGTTTGAAGAACCTTCCATGCAATTAATATTTACAACGACTCCAAGAAATAGGTATTATCAGTCTCCGTATTTTTTAATCCTCATAGGAAGATAAGTTAATTTGTCTTGTAGAAGGTGGTATTTACGGCCATTAGTCTGTTATTCTCTTCGTACGATATTCATGAATTGGGAAATCCTACCGAAAGGGATTTCATTATAGTCTGAGTGGTTTTTTGGTCTGTTCTGGCATCGTATAAATCTTGCTTTACTCATGGGAAGACACACAGCCTGTCTGAAGAGAAATCCTAATTCCCAGGTTTGTTTTCATTCCTGAGTTGGTTGACTTTGGTGCTGAGCTTTGGTGCAGTCATTGCTGGTGAAGATATGAACAGCACAGCTGAGGTGTGAAGGGGCAGGAAGATATGGCGTCCAAGCCTTGCTCTAGGGCTTGGGCAGGTCACCTGCCACAGCAGAGGTAGTCAGGAGTAAGTCTAAGATTAAGACTTTGGTTCAGTGGGGCACCTGGTGGCTCAGTGAGTTAAGCGTCTGACTTTGGCTCAGGTCATGATCTCGTAGTTCACAAGTTCGAGCCCTGCATTGGGCTGTGTGCTGACGGGTCAGAGCCTGGAGCCTGCTTGGGATTCTGTGTCTTCCTCTCTCTGCCCCTTCCCTGCTCATGCGCTCACTCTCTCTCTCTCTCTCTCTCAAAAATAAATAAAATATTTAAAAAATTAAAAATAAAAAGATCAGGACTTTGGTTCAAACCCAGCTCCGTCCCCCACGCAGCAAGTGACCGCAAGTTAACGTCAGTGACCCAATCTTGCTCCTCTGGACTGGACTGTACCCCCCTGAAATTCATGGGCTGAAGCCCTAACCCTCCAGTGTGACTGTATTCGGAGACAGGGCCTTTAGGGAGGTATTTAAGGTTAAATGAGGTCATAAGCGTTGGGCCTTCAATCTCATAGGGCCGATGTCCTTATAAGAACAGGAAGAGACACCAGAGAGCTCTCTCTCTCCACATGTGCACAGAGAAGAGGCCACGTGAGGACACAGCAAGAAGGTGGACATCTACAAACCTGTGAGAAAGGCCGCACAGGAACCGGCCTGAGCGGCACCTTGATGTTGGACTTCCAACCTCCCAAACAGTGAGAAAATACATTTGGTGTTTAAGCCATCTGGTCTATGGTATTTTGTCATGGCGACCCTAGCAAACTAATACACCTGCCTAGCCCGCTTTCTGACGATGAGTTCAGTTACTGTTGTTATCAATACTGAAGGGTAGTTTCCTCCCCAGTATCTTGGGCATGACATCCAACTCCCCGCATGGCAGGTGTGGGGTTGAAATGAGACCTATGCTTCTTAAACCTTCCCTGATAACAGAAGTGAGGGCACACACCCACCTGGGGACAGGGGCACAACAAGAAAGTTCTGCAGGAATGATTTTTGAAGTCTCATGTTTTCATTTGGAAATGCACACAGGTTTCACATTCTAGTTCATACACAGTTTGCTTTAATTCATATAATGTTCGTAATAACTTAGCAGGGTAGACAACTTGGGATCTAGTGGTCTTTTGTGCCCCGACCACATGACCACCTTACAGTTGGAGAAGGCCTTTGCAAGTCACAAGGAACTGTTCTTTTGTGTATTCTTTTTAAAAAAATCGACCTTAGGGGCGCCTGGGTGGCTCAGTCGGTTAAGCGTCCGACTTCAGCTCAGGTCACGATCTCGCGGTCCGTGAGTTCAAGCCCCGCATCGGGCTCTGGGCTGATGGCTCAGAGCCTGGAGCCTGCTTCCGATTCTGTGTCTCCCTCTCTCTCTGCCCCTCCCCCATTCATGCTCTGTCTCTCTCTGTCTCAAAAATAAATAAAACGTTAAAAAAAATTAAAAAACAAAAAAAAATCGACCTTACAGTTAATCAGCGTGGGGTACGCTACCAAGTGCGTTTTGTATCACTAGTTAACGTACTGAACCACTCTCAGCGAGCTCCTCCTGTGTGCCAGGCACTGTGTCAGCAGAGTGACCACACAGATCCACTCCCAGCCTTCCAGAAGCTTACCTTTGGGCAGCGAAGGTAGACACTAAGCATATAGTCCAAACACTAACTCTTAGAGTTAACAGCACATTGAGACAAGAGCTGTGAAGGAGAAGAAAAGTGGGCTGGGAACGCCAGCAGCATGGGAGAGAGCTCTAGAACATTCTGAGTACCACCAGAGTCCAAGGAAGTCTGGCTCCCTAGGAAGAGGGCTCTGGAGACAGCCTTCTTAAAGGAGGCGTCAGTTATTAAGCATTTTAAGCTAAGCGAATTACCGTCCCCTTGGTCTGTCTGATGAGGACACAGGACATTTCCTACAACCCGGGGTAGGCTAGATCTGGATTTTTGTACTGGGGACCAGACGGGGTGATATTTGACAACTTTTCCTGGGCGGGGGTGCTCTTTGCTTTAGATCTATGATGCGGGGGTGGGAATTGAGGACTAAGGGACATTAGAGGTGCTTCTCTCTGTTTTTCCTTCCTGGTGAGTGCGGGCGCTCTTTGCACACTTGTCCAGGAGTCAGTTAACAGGTGAGAACTGCTTTACAAATCACAACCTCAGTCTCCAAAGAGCCAAACAGAAGCCCCATCCATTTCCTGCCTGCCCTTCCAAGCCCGAAAAGAGAAGGTGTATGCAGTGTTTTGTGCTGGGACCAGGTGGGTGGAGAGCTTGTCCGGAGCATCTTGAACTGGAAGCCACATCCCCTAGAGCGCTGGAAATTCCTTGAGCCTGGCTTTCCCTCTCTGGGAGAGCAGGCAGCTTATCACAAAACCTGCCCACGCGCTCATCACTGATTCGGGTGCCCTAACTGCTTCCACACCCCTCATCACTGTTCTCCCCGACCCCCTTGGGGACTTCAGCACAGCAAACCGGCAGATGGAGGAAAGGTGTGAGATTATCAGGGAGCCAGAGGAATTTTCCATTAATAATAATAGCAACGAGAATAACAACGCTTCTCAAATTGGCACAGCCCCGGCCAGTTTACCGAGCACATTCACACCTGTGACCTCGCCCACTGGCAGAGGCAGCATTTAGGACCCTGGTGTTCTGATTCCCAGCCCTGGGCCCTGCCCACATGCCCAAGCAGGCCACTTCTTTCCAGACAGGCGCCTTTTGGCCTCTTCTTAAGTAGGGTCCCCCTCAAGTGCTGCTCTTTTCTTACTTATGTCAACTGACACAAGCCCTCACCAACCTCTGAAACTTCTACCAAACACACTCTACTCCTGCAAAAGCGTGGGAGCAAGAAGGGGCCTCGCCGACATCATCAATCCAACTTTGTCACTAGTCCAGAGAGGTAGAGGGATTGGGCTAAGGTCACACAGCTTGTCAGAGACACCCACGCGCACACTCACACGCACGCCGGCCCCTCCTTCTCTCCACGCCCTAGGCAGCTGCAAACTTAGGTCACCCGGGCGTCTCGCGGGGCACACGGTAGGGACTTCACGCGGCCCCGTGTTTGGGAGTGTAACCTGCCAACCCTATTTCACTCTTCCGGAGGGGCCTGGTGAGGGGGGGGGGAGGAGCTCGCTTCCTCAGGAATCCCGGGGGGGTGGGGGCGCGGGTGGCATTCTTTCATGAACTTAAGACTCTGAGTGTATGAAACACACGGGAGGCGACTCAGCCCCGCGACGCGAGGGACTAATCTACACCCGGGATGCCCCGGCGGCAGGAGGCACCTGTACACCCTGCCTCGGGCCTCCCACCCACGGCCGCGCGCCCGCTGCGACCCCTCGTCAGCCCCCACCCCGCGCCCTCCCCGTCTTCCTCGCGGGCTCCCGGATCGCCGTTCTCCCTCCCCGCCCCGCGCGGCCGCAAGTGCGGGCGCCGCGGCTCCTCTTACCCCGGGCTCGGTCCATGGCGCCGGCCGTCCCCGGGCGCGCGGAGCAGGGCGCAGCGGCTCCGGCCGGGCTGGCGGCGGCCAGCGCTGCGCTCTCCAGCCCGGCCCCGCGGGAGCGCCCTCCGCGCGTCCCCTCCCCCAGACAGGATGCCCGCCCGGCGCCCCCGCCCGCGCGCGCCCGCCCCTCCACGCCGCTCCCGGAATAGACCCGGAGCACGCCTCGCCCCCTGGGCGGCCGGCCGGTGTCCCGGGTCCCGCACACGCCCGCGCCACGCCCTGCCTTGCGACGCCCCCGCGCCCCTCCCGCTGCGCCCGGGGGGCACCCGCTGCCGGGTTCACACGCCCCGGTGCCCGTGCGTCCCACCCCAGCCGCGACCACGCGGTGTTCCGCTCTGCTCGCCCTCCGCTGGGGAAATGGGGGCTTGCTCTCGCACCTCCCAGCCCATGCCATCTTTAGACTGTTAGAACGTGCCCCCCACTCCCACCCCCTCCCCCTCCGCCATCCCCCCCCCCCCCCCCCCCCCGCCTCTCCGGTGCAATGGAAACCTCTCGCAGCAGCTGCCACTCATTTCCTGGCTTGGGGGTTTATCTCCTCCAGTCGACAGGTCTTTCCTGAGCACCTTCTAGATAGCGGACGGGGCGCTGCGCTGGTGCCCTGTCAATAACGGTGTGACAGAAGAGTGAAATAATAATAATAAAGATCTCCAAAGAGAAGAGCGTCGAAGCAAAGGGGAAACAAGAGAGGATTTAAAGGTGGGCAGGCTTGGGATACTTCCAATTTTTGAGATTCTTTGTGTCTTAACAGATGAAGAAATGCCAACACGGAGGGATACACGTTGTGGAAACGAATGCTTTTAGCATACAAAATTTAGTGCAAGGTCAGTGCGCCCTTTCCAAAATAATTACAGCACGTAGGGAAAATACTGCTATGGGCAGTGTGGTCCGGGAATGGGATTTAAGTTTAAAGTTGTATGAAGAATGTCAACTTCTTTCATCCTATTTAGTGTATCTCTGTGGAAAGAGGTATAATTCATTTACAGACGATATCAAATGTCTACAGTGAAGACCTTTTATAAAGTGAAGTCCAAGCCCAGTTTTCCTCCTACACACCCCTCCTTCCGAAGAGGGGCCAAGTCTCTGTTTTCAGTTTTGACTAGGCAACTCCTTTAACTTAGAACATCCTGGCATTGGGAACACCTTGTACAAAGGCAGAGAGACGAGAACAGGCTGGGAAAGAGTATCCTGCACTTTCCTGGACTGGGAATTATTTCCTCCATTGCTTTTATGGCAAGTTGAAATTAACGCTGTCTTCAAAAAACTGTATGGCTTTTGTTTGTAGGGTGTATACGTGAGCACTCGGAGGAAATGTGGTGTGCTGGAAAAAAAAAAAAAAAACGATAGGATTTGAGTCTGAAAACTTGTGTGTGAGGTCTTGCTCTACCAAGTGAACAAGACTTGTTTGCTCATCTGTGTTTTGGGAGACCTTTTATTGACCTCATAGAGCTGTTGAGAGAGCAAACGAAATGATGGTACAAACCCACTTTTTAAACCATAAATAGCTATAAAAATGTGAGGCAGTGTTATTTTCCAAGTTCCCCTTTGTTCCTGCCTACTTTTCCAATTTGAAAAGGTCAGTTTAAATCCTAAAGCAGGGGTGCCTGGGTGGCTCAGTCGGTTGAGCGTCCGACTTCGGCTCAGGTCATGATCTCACAGTTTGTGAGTTCGAGCCCCGCGTCCAGCTCTGTGCTGACAGCTTGGAGCCTGCTTCTGATTCTGTGTCTCCTTCTCTCTCTGCCCCTCCCCCACTTGTGCTCTGTCTCTGTCTGTCAAAAATAAATAAAATATATTTAAAACATTTTAAATCCTAAAGCAGACAACCAACAATTTACAAGTGGATTAAATTCCCAAAGTTCACTGTTTGAACTCCGAAACACTTGGAAACAAGGCTGTAAATTGCAGTTCGGTTCCCAGGCTAGCCCGTTAATACTTTTAAAAGTGTAATATTTCATTTGAAAGAATAAAAAATACAAAATATAACAATTGCAAAGGCCGATGGAGGTTTTGGTAGAATTTTAAAAGAAATTTCAGAAACTTTCAAGAACTTTGGAGGTTCATCAGAGAATTGGAACAGAGAAGTTAAAAAGACTAAGGAGAATTTACATGTATCTGTGGAATAGTTTATGGAGCGGGATTAACTGAGCTGTGGACCAGGAAAAATGTATAAATGGGAGAACGCGGTCTGGGCACAGTTGGGCTAAGGATTAAGAAGTCTCCGTGAAGGTGCAGGGATTCTGGTTTATATAAATACTCATAATGCCCACTGGGTGGCACTGTTGACTCAGTTGACTGCAGCTTGGTTGCTGTCTGGGTAAGTGAATGAGAAACCCTGCTTGTGGGTTTGGGGCAAGGAGTAACTATATGTATTTTTTCTGTCCTTTTCACTTAATGGGGTCTTTCATCACCACTTTTCATCAGTTCACTGAGGAATATTTGTTGCATTCTGTGCAAGTTCCTGTAGGGAAACTAACACTAAGTAGGACTGGGCTCCGTTCTCAAGGAATCTGCAACCTAGTAGAGGAGATGAATATGTACAAAATAAACGCGTTGCAAATTATTATGTGAAAAGTGCCAGAGGAGAGATATACAGCGTTCTTGCAGTTCATCAAGACAAAGCAAGAGTCTCTCGCTGATCGCAGAGAGAGTGCTGGATGAACCTGCAACGGAGAGATTACATTACAGGCAGAGAAAACAGTAAGAGAAGAACCACAGAGATGGGAAAACGCAGGATACGCCTGCACAACCATTTGGTTTGGCGCGATGGTGGGGTGTCAGGAGGTAAGCGCCCAGTGAAGGATGGGATGGAGGTTGTGAATGCCCCGTTTCCCCCTTCCCTTCCCATATCTGTGCGTGAGTGCGGCCCTCTGACGGGATTTTTCTTGCTCCATCCTGGGTTTGTCTGTGCTGTCTCGAGCGTTATGTGTGGCGAGCTCTGGCTCTGTAAAAAGATATCAAATTTGATCCCTGTGAACAATACCAGGAAGAAAGCTTTCAACTCCCTCGTGCTCTCCCGGTCTTGTGAAAACAAATGATACTCCCCAGTCTCATTCTTAGCTTATCAGGTGGAGCTGGGAAGCCCTGGGAAAGAAGAATTTGGAGGCTGAAGATTCTTTGTCCCAGTGGAAGAAACCTACTCTAGCCTTCTCCGCTGTCACCTTGCTTCTAGACCTGCTTGCACCACGGCCACCAGAGTAAACATTCCTTGGTCGCCCTCCTATCCCCCTTAAAAATATGCGATGGCTCCCCTCTGCCCTCAAGTGCAGAGTCCGAGTCCCTCGTGATGGTATTTGGGGTGCCTTCTGCACTGAGCCCCTTTGCTCAGCACAGATAAGCAGCTCAGGAGATCCCGGCGAGAGCAAGAAAATCCACACATCGGGCGCTCAGACCTGAGATCTCGAACGGACTCTGTGGCCGCGGGAATCTCAGTTCTTCGGTCGGTTCATCAATGCATAGTCTCCTAGTTACTTCTCTCCTGGCCTCTTCCCGCCCCCCCCCCCCCCAGATTGCAAGCACTGTGAGGGTGGGTGCTGGGTCTTACTGCTGGATCCCTACTGCCTAGTGCGGTGCCCCACGTCCGGTAAGTGGTGGTGAGCACTGTGGAGTGAGTCAGTGAAGAATTGCTCGAGGGTGCACGAGACTTCTTTCAGTGCATGTGTCCTGGGGAGGCGGGGGGGGGGGGTCCCATTTATCCTCTGGGACTGCTTGTTCACTCCTGTGTTTGCAGAGGGAAATGAGACTGCAGTGGGGTATTCTGCAAGCCGTCCGTCTCTGCTTCCCAGCCTCACTGCATGCGGCCGTGGGCGTGCGGCCCAGTCCACTGAGCTTCTCCTGGGCTCAGGGCCCCTCGCCCGAGCCTCTTTGTGCAGAGTGAGCCCCAGAGCCCCTTGCTCGGGTGTCTGCCCAGGGCTGGTGGCTGGATGAAAACTTCTCTTGTTCTACTCAGCACAATGTCGCCATTATGGCCCCTACCCAGGGAAATGACACATGTCTGCTGGTCCACCCTGGGCCCCGGAAAGCAGATGGAGAGCCGGGTGGCAGCTGCTGGGAGAAAGAGAAAGAGTTTCACGGTGACACCGTCAGGTTTCTGTTCCAGGGCCTGGGGCTCCTACCTGTGGCCAGGCCACAGGGCAGCTTCAGCGCTCAACAGAGCCCAGTGCCCCGGTTGTGTCTGGGGGAAAAGGAGCTTTTGTTTTCGTGCCCAGATGCCGCATGAAGCCTGTCCCCTCTCTGTGGGTCCTTTCTCAAGAAGAGAGCACTCTTGGCCCCTTAAATGAGGCTCACAGACTGAAGCTCCTGAAGGGCCAGGCAGGGGAGCGGTGTGTGTGAGCAGCCCCGGGGAGCGCTGGGGTCCGTGGCAAAGGAGAGCACTGTTGTCCCGTCAGAAAGGCCAGTAGCCAGCAACCTGGGCCAGCGTGGCCAGCGGGAACATGGGCCTGGATTGGCCACCGCTCCAGACTTTTCAGGAAAACCCGGAAATCCAGATTTTGGTATAGGGTCTTTTGATTTGGGGCGCCTGGGCGACTCGGTCGGTTGAGCGTCTGACTTCGGCTCTGGTCCTGATCCCACGGTTCGCGGGTTGGAGCCCCGCGTCGGGCTCTGTGCGGACAGCTTGGAGCCTGCAGACTGTTTCAGATTCTGCGTCTCCTTCTCTCTCTGCCCCTCCCCCCCTCGAACCCCGTCTCTCTCCTCTCTCAAAAATAAATGAATCTTAAAAAATATGAAAGTCTCTTGGTTTAAAAATGTTGGTGGTGAATTCCAGGTGTTTTAAAACACTGCGAGATGGTCTTAATTTGGCCGACAGATACCTTTGCGGAACCTTGAGGGAAACGATGGCCTCAGGAAGCCTTCTGGAGAGTCTGTCCCTCTGGGTGCCTCCGCCCTGAGGGTCCGAGGCGATGCCCAGCCCCTAACACTGCCCCATAGGCTGACTCTCTTCTGAAAGGCTGCCTGTGCCCTGTCTTCACCTCTAGGCTGCAGGCTGACCCCAGGCTGTTCCAGTCCGAAGGGAATTTCTGAAGCCTGGAACCAGAAAAACTTTAGAGCAGAGAGGAACCTGAGAGATTAGCCAGTATGGTCTCTTTCGTAGCCAAAAGAGGGGGAACGACCTTATTTGAAATCACACAAGACCTAAGAGGCAGGGCCAGGAGTGGAGTCCACGACTCCCGACTTGGTATCACCGGATCCACACTCCTGCCCGCATAACTGTCATTCTCTTGTACTTGTGGCACATGCTGGGGAAGAGTGAGATCAAAGGCATGATCTTCAGCCTCTCTGAACCCCCATGGCTCATCTAAAAATCCAACGACAGCTCCCTCACGCGGGGCTTGTGAGGCTTACATGGGACCGTGTATGGAGAGTGCTTGGTGCCTTGCCTGGCACAGGGGAAGGTTCCCCCAATTCAGCCAGCACGCTGTTTAGCGAGGTATTTGTTGCACAGCGGTCAAATTCATGGCCAAATTCGTGGGCTTCAGGGTGACACATCCCTGAGTTCGGGTTCAGGCTCTGCTACGTACAGCTGCGAAATCGTCAATGGATGACTTATCGAGGGCTCAATTTCCTCATCTGTAAAATGAGGCTAAAAGAAAAGCACCCAGAGGATTAAATGAGATATGTCAGGTGCTTAACTCAGTGCCTGACCCGTTGTCAGGAGTGCGAGTTATTATTGTAATCAATACAGGTTCCCTCCCAAGAGGCTGTCAGATGCTTGTGGAAGTGTTAAGGGATACCGAAATTGCAGCCACACAGCCGGGCTGCCCCCTGCAGGGAGTTTTTTCTAAATCAAACCACTGCAAATGTTGATCAGTCCTGGCAGGTTCTTCGCTGCAAGAACGCCTCATACTCTTAACGTAGGAGCCTTCCAGAACTTCAGCTCCTGTTACCCAAGGGTCTGCTAAGGAGTGGCGTTTTGTACGTGTGGTTAAAAAAATTAAATAGTGCTGCTGTTTTGTCAGAAGGGCAAATCGCTGAGGACAGTTTCTCCTGATCCAGGTGGGCAAGACCCTGTGAGATAGGCGATCCCACTTCTTCTGTATGACAATAAATTCTTTATGCACTAGAAGGTGTTGGAGACTTGGCTTGAGATGCTGCCGTTAATATTCATTTTCTCGAGGAGCCGGTGTATTGGTGACGTCAGCTTTGGTGGCCAAGTGACAGAATCGCAACTCAAACCAGCCTAAACCAGAAAAGGAATTTATTCGCTCGGAGCGGGGCTGGGGGGCCGAAGGGGTGAGGCTGGCTTTTAGGCCAGCTCAGATCCAGGAACGCAAACAGTGCATTCACCACTTTGTCTCCATCTCCACACTCGGTCTTCCTCTGCTTAACCTTCATCTACAGGTGGTCTCTCCCAGTCTGTGGCAGAGAAGGTCATGGCACTGCAGGCCTTTATAGATGGAGATTCCGGCTGAGAACGTCAGGGCCCTTTGCCTGCATTTCCAGCACTGGACCAGAGGGGGCACTGGTAGTCTGGGTGAACCACCTGATCTAGGAATGAGGGAGATGCCCAGCGGTCAAATGCACACCTCCCCTGCAGCCAGCTACTGTACCTGACGTACGGCATTCTGACCTTACCACCCTGTGAAATAAATGTCATCATTCCTATTTTACAAGCCAGTTCCACATGGCATATTAGTGTGCTAAAGCTGTCTTCACAAAATACCACAGACTGGGGGACTCAAACGATGGAAATTTACTTTCTCACGATTCTGGACACTGAAGTCCAAGCTCAAGGTGCCATCGGAGTTGGTTTCCTCAGAGGCCACCCTCCTGTTGCCTCTTCACATGGCCTATCCTCTGGCCCCTGCATCCCTGGGGTCTCTGTGTGTCTCAATCTCCTCTTCGTATAAGGACACCAGTCTACTTGGAGTAGGACCCACCTTAATGGCCTCATTTAAAGGCCCTCCTTCCCAAAACAGACACATTCTGAGGTACTGGGGATGAGGGCTTCAACATCTGAATTTGGGGGGGACACGATTCATCCCAGAACCCATGCTTGGTAAATGGCGAGGCTGAGATTTGCACTGAGGGAGGCTGAGTCTAGTCCTCGTGCTGTAATGTCCCTGCTGCAGCTCATGACGGCACCTGTGAGCCCAAAGGCTACACAACCTGGGGCCGCAGCGGGAGGGACCATATCCAACGAAAACCGTCCAAGGTCTGGGAACTTCCCGTTGGCACACACCTGGGAACCAGCCAACAGTACACGAGGGTCTTGGCTCTCTGAGGTGGGCGGGGGCTGGCCAGGCCCTGCTCGATTGTCAAAGAAGCCTGTGTTTGCTTCTCTCTGCAGAGTCTTCTGGTTGCTTTCCCCTTGGCTCCTCAGAGACCACTCATCATGAAGAAATTGAGGGAACACACGTCTCCTTCTCCCCTCCCTCTTCTGTCAAACAGAGCAGTGCTTCCTAAAGTGTGGAATGCAGACTCCTCGTGGCAAGGTGGGACGGATTTATTTATTTATTTATAATTATTTAAAAATTTTTTAATTAAAAAAATTGAATATAATTTATTGTCAAGTTGGCTAATACAGTGTGCTCTTGGCTTTGGGATAGGGTCCCATGGTTCATCACTTACATACGACACCCAGTGTTCATCTCGACAGGCACCCTCTTCAATGCCCATCACCCATTTTCCCTCCCCGCCCCCCTCATCAGACCTCAGTTTGTTCTCTGTATTTAAGAGTCTTTTATGTTTTGGGGCACCTGTGTGGCTTAGTCAGTTGAGCATCTGACTTTGGCTCAGGTCATGATCTCACGGTTCGTGAGTTCGAGCCCTGCATGGGGCTCTGTGTTGACAGCTCAGGGCCCGGAGCCTGCTTCGGATTCTGTGTCTCCCTCTCTCTCTTCCCCTCCCCTGCTCGCGCTCTCTCTGTCTCTCAAAAATAAATAAAGATTTTTAAAAAATTTTTTAAAAGACTCTTTTATATTTTGCCTCCCTTTCTATTTTTTCCCCGTCCCTTCCCCCATGGTCTTCTGTTAAGTTTCTCAAATTCCACATATGGGTGAAAAGATACATCTGTCTTTCTCTGGCTGACTTCTATCACTTAGGATCATACCCTCCAGTTCCATCCACGTTACTGCAAATGGCAGGATTTCATTCATTCTCATTGCCAAGGAGTATTCCATTGTATACATAAGCCACATCTTCTTTATCCATTCATCAGTTGATGGACATTTAGGCTCTTTCCATAATTTGGCTATTGTTGAAAGCGCTGCTGTAAACATTGGGGTGCAGGTGCCCCTATGCATCAGCACTCCTGTATCCCTTGGGTGAATTCCCAGCAGTGCTATTGCTGGGTCATAGGGTAGATCTATTTTTAATTTTTTGAGGAACCTCCACACTGTTTTCCAGAGCGGCCGCACCAGTTTGCATTCCCACCAGCAGTGCAAGAGGGTAATGTGGCCCGGGTTTAGATATTACACACATCAACATATTTGAAGAGTTATGAAAGTATTTGAATCTGTATGAAAAGCCAATAACTGGTCCTTAGGCATCCATACTTTCACCGAGAGTGCTTAAAATAGAAATGTCAGGGATGAGTCCTTGAAAGAAACATATCACGTAAATAGCAGTAAGTAAATAAAGAATCTGATGGAACTCAAGAAGGTTGTGTTTGAGTGACTGAAATTTGGGAAACACTTTTGGTCATGGGCATAGATGTCACCTTACTTTGTGACCTGATTCATCTGCACACATGGCCCTAACTTGCCCTGAGGACTAACTCTGAGTGTGTGCGTGTGTGTGCGTGTGTGCATGTGTGTGTGTGTGTGTGTGTGTGTGTGTGGCTGCAGGCCTTTGGTTTCTCTTGCCTGTGCTCCTGTGCCAGTCACCTTGGACCAGCCCAGGTAAGGAGGCAAGGGGGCTCCTGGGTGGTAATGAGAGGCTGGCCCTCGTCTTCACAGCTTCTGGATTTTATTTATTTAGTCTCACTCCAGGGCTTTTGAGTGGCTTGAGAGCAGCTCATGGCTGTGTATATCAGCAGGTGTTTATCACTGTGTGGTCAAGACTTTTAGCAACTTGAAGTCTGATGCAAAATGAAGCATTTAAAACCTAATTCCACACGGGGTATTACCGGAGCGGGCACAGTTACGGGATGTGAACTACTACGAATTTTAGCAGAGCTTTTCCCTCCTGGAATTTCAAGCCCTTCTCCTCCACGTTTGGCTCGGTTCAGTGGCCGGCTGCAGCCGCTGACACCTTGCGCAGCCCGGCCCATGTTTCTGTTCCAGGTGCCCGTGAAGGTGAGCTGGCTGCTTGTCCTGACCCGCTTAGATGCTCGGTGGGCCCGTTCCTGTGGCTGCAAAATGCGGCCATTGTATTGACTTTAACTCTCACGTTTTGCGATTTCTGTGCCCCCCCCCCACCCCCGGCTTCCTTAAGTTCTGCTTTATTAATGTAAGGTTGCCCCCCAGTGTTCAAAAAGGTCATGTGCATGGGGAAAAGGTTTCCTTCTAGAACTTCAGAAAGTCTGGCACAAATGTGTTGCATTTGTCCATAAAACCCTCCCCATGTGTGTGAATCGCCTGGCAGTCTTATTAAAATACAGACGTGTGTTGAGTAGGTCGAGGGTGCGGCCTGCCATTCTGCACTTCTCACATGCTCCCAAGGTGACTCCGGTGCTGGGGTTGGGGACCACACTCCAAGTAACAAGGCTTAGAGTGATTTTCCCTGCATCTCGTCAGTTAATAACCACAGTGCAAGCCACAATCTCCACAAAGCCTGAATGAATGAGAGGCATCCTTTCTGTCTCCCTGTGTGTTCTCGCCCCTGCCTGCCTTCCCACCTCTTCTAAATTCATTCTCCCCTTCATTCATACCTCTCTGTCTTCACTGGAACATTTACTTCCTCAAATACACCAAACTCTCACCGACCACGGTGCCTTTGCTCATGCTATCCTCGGTGCTCGGGAACACTCCCACCTCTCTTTTTCCCTTGGCTCCTTCGTTTTCATCCTTCAGCGAGTCCGTGAAGTGAGTTCCTCTCTGCCTCTCTCTCCAGTATTCTACTTGTTGTGCAGTAGCTATCTCTGTGTGCCGTCTGTCTCTGTTACTTATGTACAGTCTGTCCCCTCCTCTAGACCAGAGCTATATGACAGTCCACGCTGCCTTACACACTGGTGAGTCTTAAGTGCTCTTGCCTCCCAGCAGACGCTCAGTAAGCATTTGCTGGGCGTGTGTGTAGGCGGGGAGCAAAGGGGCATTCTTCAGCGTCCTTTTGCACATTTGAGCCACCTGTCTGAAGGGGCTGTGGTGGGCACGATACTTAGAAGAATCATAGGATGAGAGGTCAGGAAAGGAGATACTTTGAAGCCACATCTCATCTTGAGAGATGTCAAACATGAAAGAAGTGTTTCCCTTAGGACAGGAATAGGAAATATAGTGGAAATAGCAGTGAGCCTAACATTTCTTAAACAGAGTTATGTCAAATTAGCTCATGACACGCTGGATTAAACAAAGGTACTGCAGGGCTCTGAGGGACTTTTGGCAATGTGCCTTCTGAGTCCCTAAGGCGAGGGACAGTGGCTGTGGCAGGGACACCGTGATTCACTCGCCTAGAGGCCCTTCCTTGTCTCCCCCATCTCTCTTCTTTCTCGGCACAGCGCCTGCCACCCACTATCGAGTCTCAAAAGGCCCAATACATGACTTCCCAGCCTTCTGTGCAGCAAGGCCATGGACCTGTTCCTTAGTCCTGCCAATGGGACCTGAGAAGTCTCCTGAGGACTTCTGGGATAGCTTTCTGATCAAAAGAGACACATAAAGAGAAATTTCTTTCCTGTTTTTTGATGTGGTCATATGAAGACACGATGCCTGGAGCCACAGCAGCCTTTTGTAAACATGAGGGGTCACATCTGGGGACAAAAGCCACTGTACCGAGGATGGTGGAAAGGACAGGTGAAAAGAACCTGGGCCCCTGACGGCATCGTCAGACTGCTGAACTGATTTCCTGCCGTGCAGGGCAATATGCACTGTCATTAAGTCACTCTTCAGAAGGCGCTCCTTACTTGTGGCAGAAAACATCCTGACTGCTAAGCGCGGCTAAGCTGGTCTAAGCCCCAAAAGGCTGGACTTGGCTCCTGGCTCCATCACGGTAATCATGTGTCCTCTTGAAAGCTGCTTCCTCATCTGTGAGATGGAAATAATTATTATTTCCTCCCTCCTGGGTTGTGACAGAGGCTGACTGACATGACATGAGGCATATATGAGGCATCGAGACTGGCACACTGTCGGTACTTACTAACGAACTATTGTCATTATCGTTATTTTTTGGATCACAGACCTGTATTTGTTGGAACATCTTGTACCATTTTGCAGGACCCCACGTTCTGCAGGAAACAATCTGGGTGATGCTTACGTTGTCAAATTTTAGTGTACAGAAGGAGAAACTGAGGCCAAGGGAGAGCTGCTCTCTAGACTCTTTTATTTTGGAACACGTGCACGATCGGTCTCTTCCCATATCACACATTTCCACTCACACTGGAAACAACAGAAGGACACAGGTCTGGGTTGAAATTATGTGCTTTTATGGGAAACAGAAAAACCCAACAACAATAACAAAAGCCCTTCAATCTCGCCAAGTTCTCAACCAGTGATAATGAGGCAGTTTCAATGATTGTGTCTGGCTGGGGACATTTCTAAAGGGTCAGGACAGTTGAAATACACTGGCCAAAAAGAGAATTGCAGAGAGGGTTGATGTTTTAAATGAGAGTACGTTAGACCTCTTTTTGGCCCCTCATCCCATCACCCTTTCAAGTCATAGTCTCTTCTCAGTTTACAAAGATCCTTCCTGAACTTTGCTCAAATGCGATCTCTTCCAGAAAGCGTTCCTTGGTCTCCACCAACTGCATCTACCTTTTCAGGAATCTTACAAACATGCTCTCGTGCCATCTCCCATCACTTCCCGCCTTACAACCGTCACGTTTGAGTTCATGCCTGACGACACCCATTGTTAGTAGGCATGCCCCCCACCCCGGCCCAGATCCCATGTTGCTCATCTTGGTGTTCCCATCTCCTTCCCTTATTCCGTGCTCTGTATACAGCAGGTGCTCAGCATCAGCAGGTGCTCAGTGAGGGTTTGCTGGACTGAAGTCAGTTCTATATTTGCCATGTCACATCACCAGCCTCTTGACAGTGATAATGGTTATTCTCACTTCTTTGTCTTTCCTCCATGACCTCAGAGTGATCTAAATCAAGGCATCTCCAAGAAGGAACAGACCCACCAAACATCACCAACTTGGGGTCAAAGGTTTGGGGAAGGGAGGAGAGGAGAGAAGCTAAAGTTAAGCTTTTACTCTTGTTCAGGAAGGCGAGGGGGCAGGGAAGGCAGCCACTGGGGAAATCCAGGGTGATCATGAGCAGTGTTGGCCAATGCTTCATTCTGGAGTTCTATAAGCAGCCACTCTTCCAAAGGTTTCCC
The DNA here is from genome assembly GCF_007474595.2 of Lynx canadensis. Classification (NCBI taxonomy): domain Eukaryota; kingdom Metazoa; phylum Chordata; class Mammalia; order Carnivora; family Felidae; genus Lynx; species Lynx canadensis. Next base: position 197,903,608 of record NC_044303.2, read on the forward strand.
CAATGAGACATGGCCAACCTTGCAGTGGGAGCCGATGACTGGTGGGGGGCTGGTTTGGTTGCCCTTTTAGCCTAGGGACCAGCAGGGGTAGACCAGGAAGCTCTCTCTGGGACATGGCCTGTCCGATGTTTAGAGGGGTATTAGAGGTTGTCTGTCTAGTTGTACTGTTGGAGCTATGATGGGAACATTAGCCCTGTGGTGTGTTGAGTTGTCAGGCACATTGATTGTAGTAAGGCCAAAGAATACAGGCTGCAGTACTGGGCCTCTCTTCCAAAGGGGGGAAGGGTCAGGAGGCGCTGGGAACAGTGGGGGTGAGAGGAGGGTCCCAAGAGGTCCTGCAGCTCCAATTCTAACAGGTGCCCTGCTCTGGCTCCTGCTTCCAGCTCCCGTGTCTTCCCTCGTCTCCGCGTCAGGGCCAGGCAAAGGGGCCAGTTGCAAGTGGCGGAGGGAAGGGAAGTGCCTTTTCTTCCCCTACCGTGAGACTTGGATAAGGGAGAGGTTAGGATCAAGGACAGAAGGAGGAGGACTGAGGAGCTGCAGAGAGGCCAAGGCCCTATCCACTTCTGTATGCTGCTGTATCGAGTAGATCCGAGGCCCACACTGCTAAGCGCATCACCCCCAGAGAGCACCGAACTCTTAATTGGAGAGGTGGAGAAAATTCTGCACGGGCTCTCAAAGGCGCTCAGGGACTTAGGGAGATCGCTGTGGCTCCTCCCATGGGAGGGCCCCTCTGGGGCCAATAAGGTGTGAAAACTCCATGGTCAGCATCCACCCTGGAGACTGGGGCAAGAGCCGAGAAGCAGAGAGAAGAGAGACTTCTTCAGGCACCTCCTTAGGAAAGAGAGTTGGACCTTGGGGGACTCAGGTTAGGGACAGATGTTTCAGTATAAAAAGGATCCCCAGCAAAAGGATGGGAGTCCCCTCAAATCCCTTCCCAAACCCCAGAGCACTTAGAAAAGAGAGAGTAAGGAGCATAAAAATATCTCGATGACGTGGGCTTGCCTGACAGTACAGAAAAGCAAGTCTCATGGCAGGCAGTGTGTCCCATTACACAAGAGAGGATTATACCGAGCTTCAGTATAGAGATTTTACATATATCTTTATATAAATGCATATATATTTATAGAGCCTCTGCCTAGAACAGCCGGGCTTGCTTCTTCAGTTCATTCCTCTTCCAGAGGGCCAGCCGGTCAAACTCAGAGATGGTCATGCCGAAGACCTGGTAGAACTCCTCCTGGGACAGGTGGCGCTGAAATAAGGTGGGAGGGGACAGAGAGGGAACGCTTGAGGATGTGAGGTGGAGGCTGGGGGCAGGTGCAGGCAGAAGCGGACCCTGTGCGTATCCTCTGGGCGTGCTGTGCTTGGCGCAGTGTGTGACCCACAGGGGTGTGGGCCGCGTAGATGTCAAATGGCAGACCGTGTGCATGAATGCTTCCTCAGAGGGGCTTCTGTAGCTGGTCGGGAGAGGCCCCCCCTGCCCAAGACTCAGTGGGGATTCTATACTTCACCTAAGTGCCTCCTCTCCATGCTTCGTGGCTGACCCCACCCGCCCGCATCCTGCTGCCTGCATTCTGTGCCCCAGGGGGTGTATGGATGAACGCTATTCCTCCTTCCTTTGGGAGTAAAAGGGGGGCATATCCAAGACTTTAGGGTGCACTTCCTCTTATTAATATTTTTACAGACGACCCGGAAGGCTGTCCCTCAGGCCAGTTAATGAAAAAAAACTGCTGTTCCTATTTCTCCACCCACCGAATTGTCCTTTCGTATCTGTCTTATATGAAAAGAAATAGGTCACATAATGAAACATGGTTCTGCATTCCTTAGCCGGTTTCCCCCCTCCTTTCTGCCTCCCCGACCTCTCGCCCTTCCAAGCAGCCTGGAAAGTCGATACGTTGTCAAAAGCTTTCAGAGTTAGAAATATATGGCACCTGAAATGTGGCAACATGTTAACAATTCCTGCATTTAGGTGAAAGGTAGAAGGATGTTCATTTTACTCTTCTTGCAACTTTTCTGGAGGCCTGAACTTTTTCAAAATAAAATTTAACATTATGTTTGAAGGGAGAAATATCTGGCACATATCCTGCCTGAAAACTTACTGGAATCACTGAGATGCCCTGTCGGTCGCCATGATGTTAGCTAACTGAAGACTGAAGGAGAGATTCACCGAGAATTCTGTATACAGCCACGCGGTAATTAGCCAATTCCCCGCCTATGTGAACTAATACTTTGGCCACATTTCCAGATCTTGAGGCAAAGGTAATTTTGATATTTTTGATAGATAATATCGGTTGCTGGTGACTCTGAGCTGATGTTTCAATATGTAACAATATTTAACAACCCCAGCAACCCCTTGCATTGCATTTCTGTTATGCTCAATACGCATCACTGCATGATCGCCCCCATTTTTCTCACTGAATCCTTCCAACAACTCTGAAAAACAGAAATTATTTCTATCCAGTTGAAAGATGAGAAAACCAAAAGTCAAACAGTGAAAATTACTAACTCGGCCGAAAGGGAGGGAGGGCAGGTGGGAGGGAGGCCGGGGTAAGCAGCAGAGCGGAGACCGAAGGCTAGGCTTTCTGATTCCAAACACCGTGCATGATGTTGCCCCCTTGGGCAACCCCATCACAAATTCATAAGTAATCCTTTCTATTATGGAAAAATTTCAAAAATACTCAAAAGGGAGGAAATCACAAAATGCGTACATCTATGCCCATCAGCCAGATTCAACAGTTATCAAGGGTTTGTTAGGTTTGCTTCATCTTTTTTTTTTTCTGAAGTATTTAAAGCACATCTTAGACACTGTATCAGTTCATTCCTATGTGCTGCAACACGTATCTCCCCTAGAGATCTCAAAACATCTCAAAGCCTACCGGACATCTTCTTTCCTAAAAACAGTTCACAGTACTTCCTCACAATCACCTAATACCTGTCCATTAGAAAATGCCCCTAACTGTCTCAACAATGTCTTCTTGTTGTAGTTTGTCTCTTTGAACAAAGGGGCCAACGGCATCCACAGATCACATGTGGTTCTTAGGTCCCTTCAGTCTCTGTGGGGCCAGACAGTGCTTTCTTTTGTCCATGCTGTTGACTTGTCCATAGTTGTCCCACCCACACTCAAGTCAGTGCTGAGAAATGATGTGGATGTGAGGGATTTCTCTTCTCAGTTCCTTCCACAGTAAACACTTAAGGGAACTGTAATTTAACCTCCATCTGTTTTGTTGTTGTTGTTGTTCTTGTGGAGAGTGATGGCTATGGTTGATTCCCTAGTTCATCTTCTCTGCTGTGCCCCCAAATCTTTTTTATGAGTTTCCATGTAAAGGAACGGCAGACTCAACTTGAGAACATGCTGGAGGAGACTGAGGCTCTCCCGCTCCCCCTCTGTGAAGGACCAGCTGCTGCCCCCTTTCTTTTTTTTTTTTTTTGCCAGTTCTCAGAGCACCTAATGCCAGCCCTGTCCCTGTGACATTCTCCACAGACTTTAAAGCATGAAGGTTAAGGGCATAGGCTTTGGAGCCAGGCAGACATGACTGCGTGACCTTGGACAAGTTACGTCCCCCCACTGAGCCTTGATTTCCTCTTCTGGAAAGTGGGAGCATCCTAGCGCCCACCTCCTGGATACAGTAAGGGGAATGAGAAAGCACAGGTCATGGACAGAGGTCCGCACACGGGAAGGACCCAACTGCTGGTCAGCCTCACTCCTGCAACAATCCCTTCATGTGTCTGTCACATAGTGGGCGGGTCTGGTCCTCATTTCATTTGATTTCATTTCTGCCTCATCCTCTTCCCTGTGCTCATGTGACCCAGCCACACTCACCACCTGCTTTCCTCACCTGTGATAGGGCCTTGGCAGTGGCTGTTCCCTCCGCCAAGGATGCTCTTCCTCCTCATAGAAGTGTGGCTACCTAAATGGTTCACCTATCTCAGGTCTTTAGTCAGATGTCACATTTGCAGCGAGATCACTCTGACCACCCTATTTAACACTGCAACTTACCTCTCCCTCTAAACCCCAATTCTCCACTGTCCTTTCACTTCTTCCCTCAGCCCAGTTAGTTTCTCACGTTCCAGACCATTTATTTATTATTTGTGTCATTTAGTGTCTGTCTCCTCATGCGAGAACACCAGCTCCAAGGGGGCAGGGGTCCCTGTTTTGTTCACTGGTATACTGCAAGCCCTGAGAACAGGACCTGGCCTATATAATAGACTTTCAGTAAGTTTTTTTGGGGGGGAATGACAACCTGCACTCTGAGCTCCTTGAGGAGCTCTTCAGTCCGGAGGGGACTCGGGCAGTGTTTGTAGCCCCGTGGTCTCAGCTCGGGCTCCATGTTAGACATCCCTGGAAGCCTCTCTGATGCCTGAGCTCCTTCCCCAGATTGCGATCGAATTGGTCTAGGCTGGGGCGTGGTATAGTTGTTTTTAAGAAGCTCCCTGGCTGATTCTTAGGGCAGGGTGAGCTTCCTTGATCAGAGCTTCTGGGTATCCTGGAGGATGTACGAGGGCAATTGGTCCTCCAGGATGAACCAGGTTCCCGAACCTCATTTCTATCCCTGAATGCTGGCTCCACTGAGCTGCTGTGGGAGCTGTCCCCTTCAGCACCAGCAGCCACTCACTGCTACAGTAAAGGAGGCCCTCGTAAAAGTGGGGATAATCACATTGCTAGGCTGCTAGCCCAGCACGCTGGAGTTGGAAGGACTCACAAAACTTCCTGGCCTACTCACATTCCCCTCCCTCTGTCCCAAACCTTTATTCTGGGCGAAACCTTGGCAGTCAGTTGAAGGGCGGTTGATATGCTCATCCCAAGGGCTGTTGAACCTCCTTTCTTAGAAGCATTCAATTCCACAAACATTTTCCAGTACTTCCCCTGGTCCGAGCCCCATGGTAGAGGACTGACTGCCTCTGTCAGGCAGAGGAAACAGATAGTTCGTTGCTCTGATACGAGAGAGGGGAAGAGCTGCTTGATCTGCACTCTGGACACAGGGCTGGGGGGGGGGCTGGGGGAGGGGTGAGGGACACATCCTGGGAAGGTCTGGGGGGCTCTGGACATGGGCATCATCACTATGGGGGGCCCTGAGGAGTCAGGAGGCTGGCAAGATGGGAAGGGCATTCTAGGAGAGCGAGAGGCAGGGAGAGGCACAGTGGAAAAGGGCAGTATGCTCCTGGATCGGGGCCCAGGGACTGGAACGCCAAGCCAAGTGGAGGAGACTGCTGGAAAGTCCGATGCCACATTCGGGCCGGCCTCTGTGCTTTGTTTATGCTGTTCCGCTGTTCATGATGCTCCCTCCCCCCTCTCCACCCATCCAACCTGCGCCTTCAAAGTCGGTCCGCCCAGGTCACTGCCAGACTCTGTGCCAAGGGCTCTGTGTATAGTGTCTCACTTACTTCCGCTGGCACCTTGCGGGGAGCACCATGATTGTCCCACTCCACAGAGGAGAAAACTAAGGTTTGGAGAGGCTGTCACTTGGCCAAGCTGTCTTGCTGACGGATGATGGCAGGGCAAGGGCTGCACCGGGAGTCTGACGTGAGACCACCTTATGCTTTTGCCTTCTACACAGCGCTGACTCCCCCATGCTCCCCACCCAGAGCACCGGTTTTCTGTACCATCCTGCAGAAAACCAGTGCTGTGTTTCTTCTTAGCAACCAGTCAGCAGGCCCCTGAGAGCAGGGACCAAATCTAGCTCTTGTCTTAAGTCGACAGAAGCATCAGCGGGAGACGTGCTGAAGTTCTGCACCACAGATGCTCATCGGATTGGGAAGGCAGCACAGAGCGTTTCGACCTGGGCTCAAGGAACCAGGCTGGCATCCCTGCGTTTTCAACAAGCCTGTGCGACCTTAAAGCTTTTCATTTTCCGCCTGCCCTCTCGAGCTGCGTTAGATCAGGCAACTTCTGGAATCCCTTTAAACCCAAAGGCGCCTGCTCAGTTTTCTATACTTACCTCTAAACGCGTCCGGTCCACATCCTTGGGCAGTCGATTTCTTCCTCTTGTGGTCACCAGCAGAAGTTCATAAGGGTAGATCTAAGGAGAAAGGACAGGGTGGGGGGTGGGGTTCCAGGTCAGGTGAAGGTGGTAGGCTTATCCCTTCAGCCGCATGTTGTGTCTGGGCTCCCTCCTCTCCCCAGAAAGGGCCAGTGGTTAAAGTCTGGAGGAAGGGCTGGGTCTGTTCTTGGAGTTGCCTGACGGCCTCAAGGCACCTTCTCCCCAAAGGCAAAACCTGAATCCCCTAATACTGCTAAGAATAAGCTTGGTGGTGTTTGACATAAGTTGGCACAAGGCCTCCTAATTGTAAACGTCTCAGGTCTCGTGATTGGCAAGCCTCCAGAAAGTCTCCGAGGCCCACAAGGAACTGTCTGATTTCAGCGGGCAAAAGACACAGGGTAGGATTCGGGGAAAGCTGGCCAGGGAGGGACCGGATATGCCGGTCTCAAGAGGCCCCTTGAGGTCATTTATTCGATGTTCCCTTCCCTGCATAGATAGTGCGGTCATCCTCCTGCTGGCCCCCAATGGAGCGGCTCCCAGGGTCCCAGAGACCCCCAGGGTCAACGCATCTCCTTTACCTTGTACTCTGTAGAGAGAAAAGAGACACACACAAAATGGAAATACATTGGTTTTTGCTTTGCACCACTACACTGGCCTCTGTCTGAGAGACCCTGTCCTTGTTGAATTCAGCCCAAATCAAGGCTGGTATAAACGTAAAGGATTGGTTAGGGATGGGGGTTGGGCTGATCCAGAGATAGGGTTTTCGACGAGAAGTGACTTTTGAGATAATTAGAACAGAAATAAGAGGAGATTGTGAAACACATGGGCAAGACCACCTATCTTCCAGAGGAATCCTCCCGGGTTTTGGTGCAGCCTCGTCCACCTGCCTGAGCCCGCTTGTAGGAATTGCTGGAGGCTGGCGGGAGAGCATCGCTGGCAGAGAGCATGAAGCTCATGGAATGTTCGCTGGGAACAATGTGCATTTGGCTCCGAGAGTTTCCCTCCCCCCCGGGGCTGGCAGGCAAGTCTAGCCGAGCAGTACTGGGACGACGGCATTCTGCAATGGCTCTGGGAACCCAGATGGGACAGATGGCCTGGAGATCACCCAAGGGCCAGGGACTTGAGAGGAGGAGGGAAGAGGAGGGGAAGAGGGAGGGAGTGGGAAGGGAAAGGGAGTGTGGGAACTCGGGGTTTGGACAGAGCCCAGCGTAGGGCCAGAATCTGTAGTGATCCTTTGCAGAAGGTGAAGACACAGTTACGAGCAGTGCGTCCAAAGCTGCTGTCGGTCCCAGGACGGGGTGGCACTCACCTCGCATGCCCCAGTTGACGGCATTCATGCTGTCATAGTGGAAGAGGTCTGCGCTGGGTGTCTGCAGGGGAGATAGAGCGAGGGCTGGCCTGAGCGAGCTCACTGCTGCCTCCCTGGGGCCATTACCCACCTCCAGAAAATGGCCTGGGGCTGATGGGACATGGCCTCAGAGAAGCCCCAGTCTTAAGTCACGGGGACCCACCTCACTGGCACATCCCTGGTGCCTAGGCGCAGCACGTAGTTAGGCACCCTATAAATATTCATTTCTTGGTGAACTACATTCCCTGCCTTCTTTCACTGCTCAAATACCGCTCTTCCTATGAAATCTGTCCTGGCAATTCTATTTAAAATTGCAAATTGCCGCCCTCCCTCCCCAAGCTCCCAATCCCCCTCATCCAGCTCACTGTTTCCCTCCCCACCCTTTCCCGCCATAGCACTCACTACCTTCTACAGTCTATATAGTTTGACTTGCATACTATTTACTACTTGCTTTCTGTTTCTCTCTACAAGGATGTAAGCTCCAACGAGCAGGGGTCACTGATGTATTCCAAGCACCCAGAGGAGTACCCGACGTATGTAAAAAGCTTTCCATAAATATCTGTTCCGTGACTCAATGTCTAGGCTCCGTAATTGTTAACATCTTGGGGGCAATGTCTCAGTACGGCCTCTCTTACCCTGTGTAGCCCATTTCTTCGGTAGGCAGGCAGGGAGGCAGATTTGGAGATGAGGGGGTCTGAAAAGAAACAGCCAAACAATTACCAGGAGCCCCAAGCCAGGGGTCCCTCTCCTTGAGGCTATCTGGCCTCTGCTAATGGCCAATACTGTCCCCCAGCCCCGTGGGAAGTGGGAAGGAAAGGGGCCACTGGCTCCTCCCCCTGCTCTGCAGACTGGCCGCTGACTCAGGGATGCCTCCCCCTGGCAGAATTCCAGGGCCACCTGAAGCACACGTGCACAGTCTTCTGGCCTCACCCTGCACACACCTCCCGCGTGTACGAACCTCCCGTGACGAACCCCTGCGTCCTGGCCACCGGTGGCTCTGGACGCAGGCCCTGGATTTGGAGTTGGGCTCAGAGCCCAGACAGGCAGGCTCTCGTGTGGGTAGAAGAGACGCGTGCTCTTCCTTTCTCTCTGGGGGCTACTGGGCACGGCAACTTTGGTTCCAGAACCAAAAACCGAGGCCTACATCTGACAAACACGGTGGGGTGGGCTATTTGAGTTTGGGATCGTGTTGGGACATCACGGCGCCGGGGGACCCGCCTCCAGCTCTGGCTCTCACAAGACACGACAGGCTGAAGGGAGGGCAGGCAGAACATACCGCTGTCAGCCAGGTAGTGGGACCGAGGGGCTGCAAGAAAGAAAAGCCAGAAAGCCGTGTTCGTGGGGGCAGACGGACATGGTGGAAGGTTCATGGGGACAAACAGACATGGCTCCCATTCCTGGGCTACCCTGGCTGGTGGGGAGGAGGGGCCTCCTTCGCCACCTCTCTTCCCACTGGTCAGTTTTCAGTCGCTACACCTGCCCCGCATGCCCCCTCCCCCGCCCAGCACCCGGTGCAAAGCGGGTGCTCTGTGACATTTGCTGCACAGAGGCCACTGGACGGAACTGCGTTTTGAGCGACTCTGGCGCACTGCACAGAACCCAGAGCCAGAGGCTGAAAACACTGCCCCTTGGTAGTCAAACAGGGAAACAGGCACATCGATTTATCCTGGCTCTGCCACTGGCCGATACCTAATTGCTACAAGTTACTTAATCATGCTTTGGTTTTCTCATCGTAAAACAGGGAGGGATAGTGTCTCCCGTATGGGGTTACTGTGAACAATAAATGATATACAATGATTCCATAAGGTATTAGCCCGGTGCGTGTCACCATACAAAGCACCAAGTAAAACTGACTTTATCACCTTCACCACCACCGCCATCTCAATCTCGCCTAAAGTCGAGGTGCAGCAGGGAAAAGAGGGAACAGCTTACGGCCTTGGAGTCACTCTGACTTGGGTCCGACCCCACTTGGCTCTGTCACTTACAGGCTTGTGAGTGGCCTTGGGCAAGCAGTAAGCTCAGGTCTCTCATCTATAAAGTGGGTGATAATAATCCCTCGACATTGCCAGTCTTTGTGAGGACCAAGAGTGATAATGTATTTACGAGTGGCGGGCATAGGGGATTATCCATTAAGTATTGAGTGGAGATAGGATTTCCCAGCAAGACTGACTCCCACAGGGGTAAGGGAGGGAGGGAAGCATGTGTGTGTCCAGGAACAGGGAGGAATTTACAATGAGAGGATCTCTGGGCAAAGTGCCTGCTCCAAGGTTCTTCTTGTTTTCTTCCTGTGATGGGAGGCTTACTACCTCAAGAGGCAGTCACTTGTATCGTTGAGCCATTCGGGCTATTAGGAGACATTTCTCTTTGCGCTGAGTCTGACCGAAAGTCACAGCTTCAGACGCCCCAGAGAAACAAATGCCCGCTCAGGGCAGAGCATGGTCTTACTTAGTGCCCCAGACAGCACCTCACCAAGTGTGTATTCTAGACCCAGGCAAGGCCATAAGGAGTTTAAGATTCATTCAGGGAGTTGGAAGGAAGTGCCCCCACCCCCACAGACTTCCAGGGCGGTGCTTACAGCCATTGAGGGACATGTCATAGCCAGCTGTGTGCAGGGCCTCCCGGCTGCTGGTGGAGCTCCGGGGTGGGGTCCAGGGATCCGCGTAGGAGCTGGACCGGGCCTTCATCTCCTCCTTCAGAATCAGCCGGCCAATTCCACTCTGGAGCTGGGTGTGGGGGAGGGGTGAGACGGAGTCAGAAGGAGGCAAAGAACACTGAGCCGGAGCAGGCTTGGGGAGAAGGGTGGGTGACTGGATTCTGGTGAACCTCTGTCATTTTTGCCTTCCCCAAACCCCGCAACCCCTCCTCACAACCCCGCAGCTTCATTTGGGACTTCGTCCCCCTCCCACAAGCAGTGCCGTGGTCTGGGGATGGGGAGGGGTCTCCGGTGGAGGGCACTGGAAGTGGGCCTGGCCAACGGCACGTGGGCAGATGGCTCTAGCTGGGCCAGCGAGGGCCTTCCTTGGGACTCTTGTCACTGGCACCCGTGTCTTTTTTAAAAAATTGTTATAGAGGCGACATTCACATAACACACAATTAACCACCTTTATCTAGTTCCGAACATTGTTTATCACCCCCCAAAAAGACCCTGTCCCTGCTTCCCTCTCCTCCTGGGCCCTGGTATTCACGAGTCTGCGTTCTGTCTCTGTGCATCGACCTGTTCTGGACATCTCCTAGAAACGGGATCATCCAACGTGTGGGCTTTTGTGACTGGCTTCTTTCACTAAACATACGGTTTTCGAGGTTCATCCACATGGTGGCCTGTATCATTACGTCATTCCTTTTTGGGTCTGAGTAACATCCCATTGGACGGGTACACCGCGTCTTGCTTATCCATTTGGGCAATGATGGACGTGTGGGTGGCGTCCACCTTTTGGCTATCGTGCAAAGTGCGGCTAGGAGGATCCATACACGTGCGCTTGTTCGAGTCCCAGGTTCCCATTCTTCTGGGTAAATTACCCAGGAACGCAATTGCCAGCCTTTCCCTGGTGGCTGCACCCCTTTCCATTCCCACTGGCGGCGCGTGAGAATAACCTGCCTGAGCACCGGGGCAGCGCAGACGTGAGCCAGCACAAGAGAAGGGAGAGACAACCTTCCTATGGCAATTAGTTGAGCGGCCGGATCTAGTCATACCGGAAACTCCCCCTACTGTTTGACTTTTTTGGTTATGCAAGGCTGTATGTCTCTTTTCTTTACCATAAGTGAGTTTGAATTCGGTTTCTGTCCCTGTCAAATGAAAAAATCCTCAGTAACATACCACCTAGGCATCTCACCCAGGGGGTAGCCTGCTCACCTTGTGCATGCTGCGGTCAAAGTCGTCTTCCTCTCCTCCAGATGAGAACCTTCTGGCTCGGGGCACTGACAAAAGACAGCTAGGATCAGCTCCCGCGTGTGTTCCCCACTCAGCCTGCCCCCGGCAGAGGGCCCAGAGGGACACAGAGCCTCGACAGGTGAGGGGTTTCCTTTCAGTCCGCCACTTTCCAGCTGAGTGACCCCGATGGAGTGTGGGTCTCCTGTATGGGAAGGCCCAGCAGCCCTTCCCATTCTTGGCCATGAAGGGCAGGTGAAGCCAACTGCCCAAACACAGCCAATGAGCCTCAACATTGGGACTTTTCTTGCTGCTGGCGGGAGAGAGAAGCCCTCTTTCTGCCAAGGATAGGCCTGGGAGAGCCTAGACCTGCTGGAGTTCATCCTGCCATATGATAAGGGCAGACCCGGCCTGAGAACGGAGCCACCCCGGGAACAGGACCAGCCCCAATGACGGCCATTCACCTCTGGATCCAGCTGTGCCTCAAAAACTTTCACTCTCATGACCCAGAAAATCTTTGCTTTGGCTTAAGCCATTTGGAGGTTTTTTTCCCTCTTTTTGGGTTTATTCTTTTGTGGTTGCAATGGTCTAAGATCCCTCTGCCTCCCCCCCCCATGCCTCCCCAAAACACGTAGCTCTCGAAGATCGCTGTCTGCTTTAGGATGTAGTTGCTTGTGTCTTATCTCCTTTCCCAAATGGAGAATTTTTTGAGGGCAAGGCAGGGCCCATCTCCGAGCTCCCATGAAGCTTTGCTCAGAATGGACATTCAGTCAGTAAAGGTACGCACTGAATCAAAATGGAGCTTGATGACAATGTGCCCCCATGCTTCATGGGTGGGGACCCATCTCCCCAGGTGGAGATGTCTGACCGGGTGGGATGGCGCCATCAGGACCCCCTGCCAGGGTAAACTCCCTTTTCTATCTTCCGAACCATTTTCCAACCCACAGCCAAAGTGGTCTCTTAAACACACACACATCTGATCCTGTCACTCTCAATGGTTTCTTACTGTTTAGGATAAAGACCCACATCCTTACCTCAATGCACCAGGCCCCATGGGATGTGGTCCCTCAGCCCGCAACTGCTTCCCGCCCTCTCTGGCTCCAGGTTAAGCTGACAGCCTTTCCTTTCCTCCAGTGGAACCCGCCCTCCCACCTGGGGTCTTTGCAGATGTCCTTCTATACCCTGCTGGCTTACCTCCTCCCCACTCTTCCTGTGGCAGCTGACTATCTGCTTTGAGAAGGTTCCATCACGTTCTAGACTGGACTGCACGGCCCCTCCCACTAGCTCCTCTACCTCCGTGTATCACCTCCCGTACATCACTTCCCTCTCCAGCGGGGACCTATGTCTCCTCCATAAAGGCAAGAACCTGGTCTATTTTGCTCCCCGGTGACTCACTAGGGCCCAGGGCTGGCCTTCAATACATACATACATTCATACATTTGCCGAATGAATAAATGAACAATTGTGTGAAGGAGTGGGCAACCGTCCTAGCCCCGCTGTGTCCCTGGCACAGGTGACAGGGCTCTGGTCCAGGCTCCTCTGTGGGGCGCGTTACCTTTGGGGGACCCATGGTAGGTCCAGTACTCAGACTCTGCAGCATAGTAGGGGTCTGGTGAGTAGGCTGGACTATACTTGGAGGCCTGGCTGATGTCTTCACTTGTTTTGCTTTTGGTTGCTGTTGACAAATCGCCTGCAAAGGACCCAAGGAGAGAGCTTCAGGGAGGCAGAGTGTCCTGGAACAGTGTACTACATACTCTCTTCCTGCCTCGGCCAGGCTCCAGCCTTGGGGAGGGAGGTCACTCTGACGCCAGGGTCTAGGACATGGAGCATCAGAGCTGGAAGAGCCCGCAGGCCAAGCCCCCTCATGTTACAGTTGGGAATCTGAACACCAAAGAGGGCAAGGGTCTTACTGAAGACCACACAACAAGTAGACCAGAAGGGGACCAGACGCATTTGAGAAGGGTTGCTCTGGCCATGGAATTTAGGACACCAGACAGCAGGGTGGTGGGGTTGGAAAGTAGGTGGTAAAACATTTAGGGGACACGAGAGCTTCCTTGCTCTTTTGAAATGACACCAAACTCCCCCCCAGTATCACCTCAAGTGATTGGGGGATAGCCAAGAAGGACAGAACTGCAGCCCTTCGTGCGTCCCTCCACGTGGCCCCGGCAGACCATCTGCACAGATGGTGAATGGCCCCGCCCCTTGCCTGGCCACGCCCTCTCCGCCCGACGGACCGTACCATGCCGTTTGTAGATCGGGGGTTTCCGGTAGATGTTACTTTCTCCAGCTGCCAGGCCGACCCAGAAGGGACCAATGGGGAGAGGAGAGACAGAGAAAGAGAGAAAGACGGAGAGCGGAGGAAAGGAGACAGCAGTTGGTCAGCTGATCTGAGAACGAAAGACAGCGTCTTTCCCAAGGGTGCACCACCTTTCCCCGGTGGACGTCCTCTTTCAAAACTCAGTTTCCAACCTCAACCCAGGAGGTTCTAAGAAAGGTGAGGGAGGGGAGAGGAATGGATGGATTCTAATGGTGCGGAAGAAGGGACGCGGGCTCGAGTGGTGGGCATGCAGGCAGGAGGCGGCGCGTGCTCAGCAGGACCCCATGCAGGAAGGTGCCCCCTGCCTCCACCCTGCGGCCACGCCTCATTCCACGCACAAGTGCCCAGAATGCTTCAGCACGATCGCCCTCCCACTCGCTCAAAAACAGACAGGATGGGACCTTTCCCGGGCAGTGGAGAAAGGTACAGATGAAACAGCAGGATGAGCTCCTGGGGAAAAGCGAGTGGGGAGTAAACACCTGAGCTCAGAGTTGGGAGACAGGGTTGAGGCCCGGCTCTGCTGAACTCTGGGCAAGACCCTAAGTCAGACCTACAAGGTCACCGAACCCCTGCCTTCCGCTTTATCTCCTATCACTCCCCTCGCCGCTCACCACTTCCAGGCACGCTGGCCTGCTGCCAGTTCAGTGTTTCAGGGCCTTTGCACTTGCCCTGCCCTCTGCGCGGGACTTTTTCCCTGAGATCTTCAACGGCTGGCTCCTTCTCATCTTTCCCCACCCCAGTCACTCTACTGCGGTGCCCTGTTTATTATGTTTACTGCACGTATCATCTACCTGAAATTACCCTTTTACTCGTTTACTCTTTTACTAAATTTCTTTCCACATATAAACACCATGAAGGCAGGACCTGGGCTGGTTTGAGCACATTTGCAACCTCAGGGCCCAGAACAGTGCCTGGCTGTATAGAGAAAACAACAGAGGCTCAGGAAAGCTAAGTAACTGGTCCCAGCTCACAGGCTTCTAAGTGGTGGAATCAGGATTCAATCCTAAGAGTTTTGATGCCAAAGCCCAGGACTTCCAGCATGGTTACTGCCGGGTCCCGGCACGCCCCTCAGACACTCGAGGCACTTCTCCGGCTGCTTCGTGGTGGTCTTGATCAAGGCTGGCTCTGTCAAGTGGGTGGCCCAAAGCCCATGGGCGAGTCGGGACTGCAGGGTGGGTTAGTGTGGGTAGCTGGTTAGGGAGGGTCCCCAGGAACCGGCTTCTCTTCGCTGCCGGTGCAGGGCGCCCGGCGTCCCCATGGAGCATGCACCCGTGCTGGGAATTCCGGGCTGGCAGCCTACCTGGGATGTGAAAGTGCTTGGGAGCCTGGTAAGAGGTCGGAGTGGAGGACCTCACATCTAACTGGCTATGGTATGGAGAGCTCCGGCCACTCTCGGGCCCTGGAGCACGCAGGCAGTGGTCCCCAGAAAGAACAGAGGCACAGAGAAAACAGGCATTAACGCGGTGGCAGTTAAGGCAGCAGTGACGTGATGACAGCAGGGATGGCGGGGAGGGGCTGTGCTCTCATGCACCGTGTCTGCAGAAACAGGCTGGACCCTGTTTTCTTGCCTCACCCCGAAGTCAGATTTTGTAGGTTGTAAGAATCAACTCCACTGAGCATCAGGAAGGTGACTTTGCACCTCTTAGCTCCCCACCACCCCTCTTGATTACTTCTTTCCTCCGTCCAAGCACCTGCTTCACCCCTAACCTCAAGGTGGACGTGGATGGCCTGACCGGAGGGGGTAAGGCTGGGCCTGTTTCTGGTCCTCTGGCTCTACCCTCTGGATGGGGCAGGCCAAGGCCAACGGCAAAGGAGTCTTCTTCCAGCCAAGGCTGCTGGGATGCCTGCCACTTCTCTCCTGGCAGCTTACCACCCGCCTTCCTGTTGCTTCTCAGCCCCTTCTCTCCCCCTGCTAGGGGCATCTCAATATGACCCAGCTGGTCACCTGGGTGTGGTCACAGACCCCCAGAGGGCCGTGCTGTGATGGAGATCTGGGGCAGGGGCCCTGTGCCGTCTCTGCAGCTGGCGACAGAGCCGGCCACTGCGTTGTCCCCCGGCTCTTCTTGTCCCTTTGGGGGCTTCCCCCTTCCTTACCAGAGCGGTAGTAGTGGTGAGGCGAGCGGGAAAAGGTGGGAGACATGCCCTGCCGGCTGTAGGTGGGGGAGTCGATGTATCCTGGGCTGGAGGCCCTTCTCTGTCGGAGGTCCAGGCTCTCGTAGATGTCCTGGGGGAGGAAGTGGGCTGTGAGCAAGGCCGGCGATGCGGCAGGCCTGTGGCTCAAGGGTCTAGCAGGCAGACGGGGGAGGGACATGGAATCTAGGATTCTAGGGGATCCAAAATTCATGGTGCTGCCCTTCTGAATACAGAGGCCCCCTCCCTGGGTTACACACATGGCCTGAGACAAGTTTTTGGGGCCTTCACCCATCACTCTGTCCCTTGAACAGAACCCGTAGGTCACGTGCCTGGAATCCTGGCCAAGGATCAGAGGAGCATCAGGGAGGCCCTCTCTGGGTAGAAGGGGTGCACCCTCTACTGTTTATGCCGCAGCCACTTCCTCCAGATCATGCTCCTAAGTCTCCTGTCTGTGCCGTGGTTGGGGAGCCCCCCAGGGGGCTGGGGAGGGGTGAAACCAGGGGTCGGCTTGGTCAGCATAAAGGGACACAATCATATAAAAGGTCTTCCTGAACCAGCTCGATTACCTGGGAGTAGGGAGATAGTGTTCCCAGCGACTTAGAAGCGAAGAGTTTGAAGGCCATGGTGGAAGGAGCAAAGGAAAAGAGAGGAGGGAGAGAGGAAGAGGGTTAAGTAGCACAGCAGAGGCCGGCCTGCAGCTGCTCCTGGGCCCCCTCCCCAGACAGCAGGTGCACTTAGCATACGGGGATACCAGCAGTGCCCACAGAGAGCAGGAAACCCAGAGATGGTGCGCTCCTTTTACCAACAGGAAACCAAGGCCCAGAAAGGGCATGGGGTGGTTTCGGGCCTCTCGTGTACGACGTGGCAGGGTCTTCGTTTGGACCCAGGCTTCTCCACCACAAGCTCAGAGCCATTTCCTGACCCCTCCTTGTCCTTCTACCAGTTCATGACCCTCTGTGGTTCATGACAACAGTGTGCAGGGCGGGGGACCCAAATGTAAGGCCAACTGAAGGCCAGGCCGCTGCCATCAACGTGGGAGCTGGGTTGGAGGATGGTGTAGCAGACTGGAGATGAGACATCCCATCCTGCAGAGGGCGCTGGCCGCTCAGCCCCGGGACACCTGCTCAATGTGAACACAGCTCCTTAAGTTTCCAGGACAAGTCAGAAATGCAGGTTGTTATGTGAAATCTCTCCGTGTGTAAATATTGGCAACTGATTTGCATTTTCAAAAGATACTTTGTGAGTGAAATAAAACAGATCTGGAGTTGGCTTTGGCTCGTGGGGCCCAGGGAGCCGTTTCTGGCTTCAGGAGCATCAGCTTCTACCTGACACTTGGTCCCCTGTTCCCGGTTCGTATTAGAGGCCCAGAGAGTCTCGGCATTGGGCTGTCCAACCAAAGAACCCTAATCCCTTTAGAGAGGAAGGGGTGGGGACAAGAACCTGGGTCCCTGCTCCCCAGGCCAGGCCTTCTTCTGCTTTAAACAATCTCAGTTCAGGGGCCATGGATGGGGCTAGAAGCTGCCTGAGATAGAGATTGCCAGGACCTTCGGGGTAACAGCCACGCTGCCTTCTCCAGAGAACACTTTCTCTTGTCCAGCCACCACTGAATTATTTCGAAAGCCATCTGATGCTGAATTTTTAAAAAGTGGCTCTTGCTCTGAGCATAGGGACTTAAGACCAGGTGCAAAAACCAGAGAACCAACCTACCAGGGATTATAAACCTAAGGCCACTGAGCCTGTCAGGGGGTGACAGCCATGGGCTGTGTATCAGATTACTCCACTAGAAGAAAAACAATAGCTCAAGTGATACGTGGTCACAGGTTCTCGGCTTCCATGTTGGGGTTCTCAGGGGGTGGCGGAGACTGGGGAGAACTGGGGAGCCCATGTCCTGCCTATAGAAGGTGCTGCTCCCCCCCCTCCAGATGGTGGAAATTCTGGTGTACTGTCACCTGCTCTGATTTTTCAAGAAAAGCCAGATTTCTGGGTGAAATTTTGATTTTTAAATGTTGACGATAAATTCCAGTTTATAACAGTCCAGGGGCCAGCACTGTGGAAGCCGAAGTGTCTGTCTGTGATGGAGTGGCTGGGGACCCTGTGGGCCTCCTCTCCTTCGACAGCCCCCGAGAGAGGGGCGAGACGCCATACCTCTCCATAGCCACATCTCTCCAGCATCTCGTCGGACGTGTATCTGGAATGAGGCTCGTAGGAAATGAGGTCGGGGCGTTGTACCTCGTAGATGGACTTGACCTTGGGGAGAGCTGCCAGGTCTTTGTAATTAAGGATCTCATTATCCACTTTAGCCTGAGGAAGAGGAAAGGTATAGGAAAGAGGCAGAGAGATAAGAGGGAAAAGGGAGAGGACACAAAAACCAGGTACAGGGGCAACGAGCTTCTCCAGGTTCCGCTAGAGACAAGGTCTTAGGAAGATGAGGAGAGTGTTAGAATCAGGCAGGTCATAGAGGCCATCCATTCCAACAGGGCTAACACTGATCGAGCGCATTTTAGGTGGGAGGCCCTGTGCTTTGCAGGAATTGTCTCCTCTAAGTGTCCGGATGCCTCTGTGAAGTCAGTGTCAATGTTACTACTATTTTTCAGAGAAGGAAACTGAGGCTCCAAACGTTCTGCACTTTGCACCGTTTAGCCAGTAGGTTTGAATCCAGTCTGAACCACACAGCCTGGGTGGGGA
This sequence comes from Lynx canadensis, assembly GCF_007474595.2. Taxonomy (NCBI): domain Eukaryota; kingdom Metazoa; phylum Chordata; class Mammalia; order Carnivora; family Felidae; genus Lynx; species Lynx canadensis. The sequence continues at coordinate 197,921,931 of NC_044303.2, forward strand.
CTGCCTTTTGACCCCCCACCCCCAACCCCCCCACCACAGGAAGGATATCCTCATTCACGGCTCCTTGAAGATGATGGAGATGATAAAGACAATTAACCACGGAGAGTGAAACACTAGCTAACACTGGGTGAGCACTCGTCACGGGCCAGACTCTGTCGTAAGTCCCCGGTAGGAATGAACTCCCTTAACTCCTACAACTCACAACACTACTAGTAGGCACTCCTATCATCTCAATTTTTCGAATGAGGAAACAGGCACAGAGACATCAATGAACTTGCCCAAGGTCATACAACCAATAAGTAGCAAAATCAGAATTCAAACCCAGCCAGTCTAGCCTGGGAACTGGCCTTCTCCAGTAGCCTCTGCTAGCTTGGCAGGTGGAGAGGTGGAGAACTCTGCCATTGGCTGAGTTCAGCCTTCTAGAACTGCATTGATCAAGAAGAGACAGCTTCCCCTTGCATGGGGCAGACCACCTCTCGGGGCTTCTGAAGCCATGTCCTCTCCACGTCTGCATCCTCCACCTGTTCCCCCTGTGACCCGCTTCTGCTGTGGTCATCAAGGATCTGTCGCCCCATAACTACTGTGGCTTGCAAGGTCCTGACATGAGATAAACTGCGAGGCCACTAGACAGAGACTCCAAAGAAACTGAATTACCCTCATGACATTCTTCTAGTGTCTTGGGGCCCAGGTGAGTCTCCAGCCAAAGCTACGGCAGAGAGGGCAACTTTCATAAAGACCTTATGAGCACTGCTGTTTGAAACACTTTCCAGGGTCCTTCCACCATTCTGTCCTGGTCCCAGCCCACCACTGTTTGAGCACTTTGTGTTCATTCTCCATTGCTTCTAGATCCACTGTCCACTCCTCCTTGCCCTGATTTGGGCTCTGAGACCCCATGGGCTACATCAAGACTCCCTGGATTTCAGTTGGGTTGGGTCAATGCGGGGGGGGGGGTCACCTGCAGACAGGGGGGTGATGGCGAGAGAGGCTGTGTACCTGTGTACCTGTCCCCTTGGCACCGCCCTTGCCCTGCTGGCTGTGGTGGGCATCGATCCTATCCAGGGCTGCCTTTCACGGCGCCAGCTTTCGCCAGGCCATCTCTTCAGGCTTAGGGCAGTGACAGCTCCTGCTGCTGTAGACCCTGCATGCCACACTCTGTCTTGTGGGTCCTCTAACCCTGCCTACACCTCTGTGAATGGTCCCTTCGCAGAACCTTCTCAGCTAAACCCTTAGAGATGCACCATGTCATCTCTGCCACAGCCTGCCCAGCTCAGGCACCATATATGTACCGATCTGGGGGTGGGTGGGTCAAGGGAACCTTGTGAGAAGGGTCCACCTGCCGAAGTAACTGCCGCCTTTTGTTGTGGGATGTTAGGTCTTGACCTTGAGAGCTCCTGGCACCTTGCAGACTTGTCTCGACCCATCAATATTCTCAGTGCTTTAGTCCAAACCTCAGAAATACTAAATTTATATTTCTTCCTGTAGGCTCCTTGTTTATAGGGTTATAAATGAGCTTTAGGTTTGGAGGCGCAGTGATTGAACAGAGGCATCCCAACATAATTAGCCAGGAAGGAAGGCAGAGAACGTGTGGGGCTGGTCGAAGACAAACCTCCTGAAGATGATTCTAGCAGTCAAGCGGGGGATGAGCAAAGCTGGAAAGAGCCTGCCCCCTCCAGGTCCAGTGATAACTCTATTTGAATACCAAACCTCAGTATTTATGAAAATTAAATTAAGCCAACACTCTTCTCTTTCTGACTGTTATCGCATGTTCCCAAAGTGGTGGGATGGTTCCTTCCCTGAATTTGGAAGCCATGTTTGGAATGGTCTGATCGAAAACATGGCCCCCATGACGTGCAGTCATTCCCCAGAGCAGCTGAAGGTGAGCGTTCTAAAAAGTGAGAAAGGAGAGTACAGAAAGGGAGACACATGTCTACACTGGCACGCGCGGGGAACTGATCTCCACAGGCAAGCTCCCCTCCCCCCCCCCACCCCGGTGGACAGCTCAACGGCAGGTGTCCCCAGCTGCTCTTGTTCACTTGTATGGAACTGTTTCTCAGAGGGGCGACACGGCGCTCTTTCTCCAGGACTCCAGGCTGGGCATCACCAGGCCTAGTTTGTTTCACAAAGGTTAGCCAGGCTCCTCAGAAGCAGGGGAGACCAGCCAGGGATGAAAGGCTGTAGAGCACTGCTATATGTATGTATTCCCCAAGTTCGTATATCCTGGCAACGCTCTGCGGGAGACGTGCTCACTTCTGTCAATAGTCTTCTCATGGTGTAGGCCCTGAAACTAAGCTCACGAATTCTGCGTGCGTCTGGCCCGGTTCATAGCACCGGGGGGACGACAGTCTCTCTTGTTCTGGACAGGACTCTTCAGTGAGTACGGCCAGTGATCGAAGTGCTGGTCTGCGGGAGCCGCAAGGCAGTATTGACCATACTGAAGTTGCTGTCCATGGTAACTTTTAGGTCTGATTTTCATTTGAACAGAGGAAGAAAGGAAAGGAAACAGTCCCACTAAGGGGCGTTATCCAGGGATCAAGGAGGAAGCTGGATGTGGATCTGAGGTAAAATCGTGATGAAGCAATGGTGGTCAGGGCCCACTCAGGGCTGGCTAGTTTGGGGACTGTATCTAGAACTTCTTACCAGGAGCGGTTTTCCTGCTGTAGACCGCTCCCCTGCCCCACCTCCTCTTCTGGCCTTCGTGGCCCCTCAGACTTGGGGAAGGCTGGAACAGTCTGCAGTCAGATGGCTCCTCTTCTTTGCTCATCTCTGTCCTCTTTGGCTCTGCCTCCCCCACCTGCTTTAACTCACTTCTGTTTCTCTCTCAGGTCTGAGCTTAAGTGTTTCTTTCTCAGGATTCTTCCTCCAGTTGGTCCTAGACTGTCCGTCCCTCTGTCCATCTGCACCATCATCAGAGCACCCTGAACTTTTTATTCCTAGTAGCACTTATCAGAACTGTGAATGATTACGCATGTAGTCAATGTCATGAGGACAGGCATCAAGTCAGGGCACTTCACCACCATTTTCCAGCACAGACCCAGCCCAGAGGAGACACTTAGCACACGTTTGTTGAATGAATGAATGAATGAATGGATGGATAAATTACATATCCAAGGGACTTCTGAGCTCATCTGGCTCAACTCTTGTCCCTTCTGCCATGACCCTGCAAGTGATGAGTTTCTCTGTTTGAATGCTTCGGGGATGGGAGCTCAGGCACACACCTGCGGTCCTCTCCACCTTTGAACTTCTTAGGTCACCAGTAAGCTTTTCTTTACATTTGCAAATCCACATTCATACGGCTTCTTCTTCCTCTCTGCCTCCTTGTCACCCAACCCTATCGCCACACGGACCTCCCCCGCAGTCCCTACTCTGAATGCCACTCTGACCCCAGATTTTGGTCTCACTCTTGTCTCAGTTAAACAATGGGGAAGGACGCACACTGCAGGGGTCTCAGAGCTCATCAAGGGCTCTTCTGTCTTTGCACTTTCCTGGGCTCCTTCTGCACTTGATTATCCCCATAACACTGTTTGATGTGGCTGTGTGCTCCGTGAGGGCAGCGTCTATGTCCTCCCTGTGCCCCACTGTGTCCTCAGGACCTGGCACAGAGTCTAGCACATGACAGGCACGCACAAGACATTAGCTGGATGAAAACCTCACAGCTATCTTTGGGGGTCCTTAGGAACTCTTTAGATCCCAGACCTGGGGCTAAGGAAGGCCTCTGGTGGCTGAAAAGTGATACATACGCAGATGACTCGGTTGGGTGACCCGATGCTGGAGCCAGGGGGTGAGATGGAAGTTTCGGACGTCCGCCTATGCTGTGGGAGAGAGGAGACAGAAGGAGTGAGAAGGTGCACCTCGCTCTGGAGGGGAGGAGGGGCGGGGAAGAAGAAGGTGGCTGTGCAGGGGACAGCGACAACACTGTGAAATGCACTTGCTGGCCTTCTGTACTTTCTCTTTATTTTCTGCCTTTTAAATCCATGTCTCAGTGTGAATGGAATTGGAAATGCACAGGACTTTGGGCTGTTGGACAGAATTTGGATTTTTGTTCATTTGTTTGTTTTACATATTTGAGGTAAGCATTTATTCATAAAATTTTTCATTGGGGGTTATCCTGCCAATAATGTATTTACTTTAAATGAATAAAATTGGTTAGTACTTATTCCTTAGCAGTTTGTTGATATAAAACATACCAGCAGGTTAAACTTCATGCAATTGCATAATGTATTGATTCTTTACAGGGTATCCATTGCGAATTAACATCAGCATAAGTGATAAACTTAAAAAATCTTTCTCTGAACGGTGGCAATGATGTGTTAATGGCTCCCTCAGCCGAATGGCACTATGTCAGCCTCAGTGCAGCCCTGAGAGTGGCAGCCTGTAGTTGAAAAGCAAACAGACCGGGGACCAAGGATCACTGGTGAACTATGTGATTTTAGAGATCCCGGATTCCCCATCTGTAAAATGAAGGGGCTGGTCTTTGGGATTGCTAAATTTCCTGCCAGATTTCTCACGCCACAGCTTAGAATTAAAGCATTCTACTTGGGGCTCTGGAGCAGTGTTGCCCAAACTGTGGGTCATGAACTAGTGATCCTAGTTCATGGGAAGATGAATTTAGGGGGAGCATTTGATGATACCGAGTTGCAGAATGGGCGTGTAAAATGTAAAATTGTATTTCATTCCTCTTGGTTAGATCAAGGAGGGAGTCTTAATTTAGTGCTAATATATTTTAGCAACTTTCTTGACAGTTCCCTTTTTTTTTTTTAAACAATGCCATCTAGCTGGAATTTCTCAGATTTATTTATAAGAAACATTTCATTTGCATTGAATGTATTTTATGGCTGCCTTCTACTGTTAAAGCAAGTAATGCTGGTTTTCTTATTTAAAATAAGTTCTGTTAAGTAAAGAACAGTGGGTTGACTTAAAGACAAAATATTGATACAGGTGGTTCACAGCCGTGGCAAAAGCATCAGGGTTGTAGAAGGATAACTGGATTTGAGAAATGCCACCCAAAAGGTGGAAATTGGGGAAGAAAGGGCAATTAGGTCTTTTTACATCTTCAATGGGAGAGGACCTGGAAGAAACAGGGGGAAAAAGAACCTCACGGCTCAAACAAAATTATATGTCAACAGACCAGTTCTTTCACAAAGAGGCATTTTGGATATTATCCAGTGCCCGTCCCCAACACACACCCAGGTTTCTCCTCCACAGTATCGAGGACTCAGGAGCTGGGCTCCTCCCTGCAGTCCTTGGAACAGGAACCCAGATTCACAGGATTTCTTGGTACTAGTCAGAGCGGTAATTGAAAGGGACGCAGGACCGCAGCTGGCCTAGCGTGTGCCTGGGGACACGGGCTGTGCTTCTGCTAGCAGCATTACTGTGGGCAAATCACCACCCTCTTTCGACTTTGAATTTCTCACAAGCCAAGAGAGGATAAAATTCCCTGTCCCATCTGATCCATGGGGTTAAAGAAATAAAATCAGAGAGTGGCTGATGCTTTGCAAACTGCCAATTTGTGTGTCAATAATCACTAATAAATGACCCCAGGCTCGGGAAAACCCCCCGTGTGTGTGCTTCAGAGAGGCCGCATCTTTCGCTAAGGCGAAAGCCTTGTCCCAGGAATGCTAAAAACTCACATCAATACAGTGTTTCACGGTTCTCAAAGTGCTCTCGCATGCAATGTCTTTATCCCCGCAAAAGTCCCATGAGGCAGGTGTTACCATTAAGGAAACCTAAGGATACAGGTACACAGTTGGGAGCGTGCGTACAAAGGAACAACTCCCTACTAAAACACAGGGCCCCCACCCGGTGGCAAAAAGCCTGGTCCGGCATCGCTACCAGCTTGCTTACCTTTAACTTCTTCTCTGCCCGGGCTGCCTGTTTGCAGATGGGGTGCCAAACCTCAGAACCTAAGGGCACAGCAAAATAACAAAGGCTCGGACCTTTCATACCTACTAGTTTTCTTGCCATCCTCACCTCAGTGTAGTCCCTCAGCAGCACAAGTGCCCTACACAGGGGCCAGGAGCACCCCCAGGTGTCCCAGGCTCTTTGCTGTGACATCAGTTCAACCCCCTCCCCCCTTTCTACCTGTCCACATCCTACCCATTCCTCAAGGTCCAGGTTCCACACGGCATCTTCCTGCAAACTTTCTTACCTGGCAGCTGGGAGAGACTTCTCTCTTCTCTGTGATCCATCTTTCTTTGTATCTTTCTTAACACGACCTCACATCACAGTAGCTTGTGGATTCATTGCCCTAACCAAATTAGAAGCTCCTCTGGGCAGGGGCTGAGCTTTATTCATTGCTGGATCTCCCGCGGCATCCAGAATGGGATTTTGCTCTCAGCAGAGGCCCCGTACGTGTTTTGCAGGGTGAACAGATGAGCGGATGATTGGCAGTGAGTGACAAGTAGCAGGTGGTCAATAAATATTTGTTGAATGAATGAATGACAGTGGAGGTGAAATAAAGTGACAGGCCATGGTGAACGCCAACCTCCTTTCTCTTCAGAGACTTATGACAGTCTACTAGATCTATCAACCGAAGGGGAGGTGGGGTCATGGTGTATATTCTGCTTGAGCGCACTGTCTTGACCTGCTAATTCCTAAGCGGCTCCAGACTCTTCAAATATAGTATATCGCAAATGCCCGCATTTTATTGTGGGCACCAAAGTCTAGAGGCCATCTCGGGAAGGCATGAACAACAGGTGGCTGGTCACATGTTGGGAAGAAGCCCCAAATATTACACATTCCCCAAAGAAGAGACAGGTGTCCTGGATTAGAAGGAAAAATAGGAACATATTATCCCTCTGGTGCCACTCCTCTTATTACCAGCCCTAAAAGGAAAGGAGCCAGCAAATGGCTGGATTCCTGAGCACCCAGATGGCATTTGTTTGTCTGACTTTGTTTTTAGGATATACTTTCCATTATGGTTTGTTGCCTGGAACCCCCAGGCCTGGGATGCGGGCCAAGCGACAGGGGGTGGCGTAAAGTTGAAAAATTAGCCCCAAAAACGTGATACAGAGAGGATAGGCCTGAAGGTAAGGAGCCTGGAGTCTGGTTTCTGGAACCTGGATTCTTGCCTCCTCTCGGCCCCAGGCACACCCTCTCCCTGGGTTCCGGTTTCTGCGTCTAAATAACAACGAGGTGGAGTTTGGATGGTCTCCGAGGTTATTTTCATCTCCAAAAGTTTAATTCTAGGCCCGGTTTGTCATTTATGAGATAGGGACCTTTCAGTTTTGTTTGCTGAGTTTCTTGTGAGCTCCTAATAATTCAACACGAGTTTAATTCCTGCTCACGTAAAGTGCAATGGCTCTCGGAGCCCAGTAGAGGGACTCTGGGTCTGCGGGCTGGAGCCTGCCAGTCGCAGGGTGTGTCTGCGACCAAGTGATGGGTGGGGATCCTTGCTTTGGGGAGTTAGTCGAGAGAGCATTTCCGGGTCTGAGAAGCTGCTGAATCCACCAGGAGTTGTTTACCCCTGTGGCTCTGGCAGGAAGCACATGTTACAGGTCACGGTAGGAAATGGATGAGGGGGATACAGATGTCTAAGAAGGTCGTGAGATGAAGCGAAAGAGGCATCTGAGGGGAAAGAGGCAGGCAGAAGTTCTCATGGGGGGAAATGATGTGTAAAGAGTGGAGGTCAGACTAGATGGTCAGGTCCCGCCACGGACACAGTCTGTTCTGAAATAAAGCTGGGCTGCCAATGGCTTCAGCCCTCAGCATACGGGAAAGCAGGTTTATAGAAGTGGCGGGGGTGGGGGGCTGGGGGGGGGGAGAATCAAAGGCGAGAGAGAAAATATAATTAGAAAGGAAAAGAAATCAGAAGTTTGGGAGCTGGCAGGATAGCCTCTAAATTAAACAGGGAAGGAACTTGCTGGCTGTGAGTGATAGACGGAGGTGAGTTAAAGTAAGAAGAGGTGATCTGTTCACGAAGACACTTACGAGATGATGGCCCGCTGAGCTTCTGCCACCAGCCACTAGCTCAACTGAGACACTGACAGAAAGACAGCATCCAGAAGGCCATTATTCTCTTCTACAGGCTTCTCCTCAGAGTTTAAAATAGTTTCTGGCTCATGTGTGTTTAATAAAGACATAAATGAATGGCTGGTTGGATTCCCACCTCTGTATTTTTATTTATTTATTTTTTTATAATTAATTAATTATTTTTAAAATGTTTATTCATTTTTTGAGAGAGAGAGAGAGAGAGAGAGAGAGAAAGAGAGACAGAGAGAGTGAGCACGAGTGGGGGAGGGGTACAGAGAGAGGGAGACACAGACTCTGAAGCAGCTCCAGGCTCTGAGGTGTCAGCACAGAGCCCGATGAGGGGCTCGAACTCATGAACCGTGAGATCATGACCTGAGCTGAAGTTGGAAGCTTAACCAACTGAGGCACCTAGGCACCCCCCCCACCTCTGTATTTTAAAATGAGACACAGGATGAAAGGTACCCAGAGGATGATGGTAACCAGGGCGGAGAGGGGACCCAAAATTAAGCCATAATAGTAGGGTTTTCACTGTGGAGAAGAGAATACTTAGCAGAATGGTGAAAAAGGTTTTTGATATCTTAATGACTCTCTGTGGGAAGAGCAATGAACTTGTTCTGCGTGTCTTGTAATAAGGACCGGGGCAGAAGTTTCAGGGAATGAGAATTCAATGTCTGAGGACTGAACGGGCCCCTTTGTGAGTGAGCTCCCTGTCCCTGGAAGCATGTAAGTACACACTGGGTAGAAACATGCTCAGCAGGGATATTGTAGAGGAGACATACAATGAAGTAGTTACACTGATGCACGTAACTCCCTACCCTTGGAGATTCTGTGCTTTATCTTCACAGATTTCTCTGTATAGAAAGAATGAATTATTTGCCCCTATCCAATGATCCCGCTCCTTCTGTAAGTTTTATAAGGAGTGGGACTCATATCTGTCTTATCTGCAGATACAGCTGCAGGGACTGTAGATTCTCAATAAATACTCATTGAGTGAATGAATAAAACGAAAGACACATGATATTGTGTTGTAGGCCAGTTGAATCCCTTAAGCTGGGCTCAGAGATTTGGACAAGTGGTACAATCTAGACTCTGATTCAACAGCTACAATTCCAGAGTGAGTGTCTATCAGAGAGTCACTAGACTGGGGTTTGTTTAAGTGGGGTTTGGGGACCAGCTGTCCAGAATCGCGGTAAGATGCCCCCACAAAGTCCCTGAAGTCAACTCCTGGAGGCGGGGCCTGAGAATGTGTGATGTTAACAAGCTCCCCGGATAACTTATGACTCCAAATTGAAAAACCACAGGGCTGGATACCAGTTAATACTCCAAATTTGTTCCTTTGGAATGTGATGGGATAAAGAAAACCAATTTTATAAGACGTAAGAACTCTTTAACTTCTTGAAAGAAGTCAACATTTTTTGCTTGTTAGACTCCTGGTTTCATGAGTCATACCCTCGTCCTCTGAGACCATCACTGACAGTTCCAGGTCCTGCAGTTAAATTTTTTTTTTTTCCAACGTTTATTTATTTTTGGGACAGAGAGAGACAGAGCATGAACGGGGGAGGGGCAGAGAGAGAGGGAGACACAGAATCGGAAACAGGCTCCAGGCTCTGAGCCATCAGCCCAGAGCCTGACGCGGGGCTCGAACTGACGGACCGTGAGATCGTGACCTGGCTGAAGTCGGGCGCTTAACAGACTGCGCCACCCAGGCGCCCCCAGGTCCTGCAGTTAAAACCTCCTGTAAACGTTATGGAAGTGAAGGGTTAGCTATTCTGTGTAAGCTGATTCAGAGGCTGAGATCTGAATCTCCAAAGCTGTCCCTCAGCTGGGTGGTAAGCCTCTTCTTTTTTTTTTTTTTTTTTGGATCATTGGAAATTTTAATGCCAGATCAGTCCTGGTGCCACAGTCTTGCAGACCGCCCGGCCAGCGTTACAAACACAGCAGTGACCGAAACCGGCCCACCCAAAGGTTCTATCTGGCCAGCACGGTGTTTTTACATGAATGCTTTTAGACCCTGCAGGTGGCCAGTGACCCCTCCCTGCTGTCTGCCTCTCAGCCCTTCTTGTTCATTTAAGTAGGCATTTAGGTTTTTAAACCCGGCTCCCGGCCAGGGTGTTCTCTTACAGCAGGCTTCTTCTCCGGATTTCTCTTGACCACAGCAGGGTGAGGCTTCTCTGCTTTGTGGCAGCACTAGCCTTGGTGACCTAGGCTTGCTAGGATCTTGGATTGGCCCTTTGGCTCCTTGAAAATCCCTGCCTGGGCAAACAAATGTGCTGTGTCCACACACTGGGATATCATTCAGCCATAAAAAGGAATGGAGCACTGATACATGTTATAACATAGATGAATCTAGAAAACATTATGCTAATGCTAAGTGAAAGAAACCAGACACAAAAGCCCACATTTTGCAGGATTCCGTCTCTATGAAATTTCCCCAATAGGTAAATCTATACAGGCAAATGGCAGATTGGTAGTTGCTAGGGTCTAGGGGAAGGCAGTGGGAAGTGTCTAATGGGACACTCCAGCATATTCATGGAAGCAAACATCGTCTTCAGACAATCCTGCGCACTGGTAAATTTTCGCCGCATATCAGGCAATCCATGCATTACTGAGTATACTATTCCTAAGGGGTCTGAATGCCACTCACACCTCGCTTCCTAGCTGCATCGTCCAGAGCAAGTCAGTTAGCTCTCTGTGCCTCAGTCTCCCCGCTGATAAAACGGGGGATGGGAACAGTACCTGCCTCGGAGCTTGTTGTGAGTGAGCATCAGTGAGTTACCATTCACAGAGCCCGCAGAACAAGGTCCGCCTAGAGTGGGTACCATGACAGTGTTAGTGGTTGGGATTATTATTATCTTCCCTGCCCTACCTAAACAAAAATCTGTTTGCCAGGACGGCGGAGCCCAGGTGCGCGGGAGTTCACAGGCAATAGTAACGGCTGATAGCAACAGCCAGGACGGTAATTAAAATGCGTGAGTGCTTTCTGTGTGTCGTGCATTCTTGTTATTCTTATTGTCATCATTACAACTAATATTTAGAGAGTGCCTAAGCCAGGCCTTATGCCATATACTTTATAATTGTAGTACTTAGGTAGAAACTAACCGTGATGACTAGCATTTATTGCCCACGTAGGCTAAGCCCTATGCTAAGTGCTATTAATAGCAATGGTAACATTGACAACAGCCAGCATTTTTTAGTGCATGGCATCATGGGGAATGGCCACTCCACCTTCCTGGATGTTTATATCAGCTCAGACTGGCGGAGCCGGGGGTCCCAGTCTCGGTGTTACAAGCCTTCGTCATGCATTCGCTCATTTAACACAATAGCCTGGCGAAGTGGGCCTAAGGCTACCCCCTGTTTTCAGATGGGGAAATTGAGGTTTAGGGAGCTTAGATGTCTTGCCCGCCCGTCCAACACTGTCTCCTTGCCCTGGCCTGGGTGTGCGTATATGACCAAGTTGGGCTCCTCCGAGTCTCTCTGGGCTTTCTGTGCTTAAACTGGCGGGGAACGCTGCCTCTCTGTGCCCTTGGAGCCCTCCTTCCCCAACACAGAGGCAGCCAGGGCAGGGCGGGAGAGCGGGAGGCCACACAGAGAAAGAAGCTTAGAGCACAACCACCTGCTGAGCCCTGTGCGCCCTTCAACCCAGCCCTGCTGTTTCTAGGTGCTTCTCAGTTCTGTGAGATGATCAATGCCCTTTTACCTAAAGTTGTTTCTGCCGCCTAAAAAGTCCAGACTAATAAAACATCTCATTGAGCTAAAACCCGAGTATCTGACAAGTTCTTGACTTGCCCAGCGGGCAATTTTGTTTCCCAGAAAATAGAGGAAGCAGCCAGGGAAATTGCTACTCTGGACCTAATTCTGACCAACGTGGACAAATTGGCTGGTGAAGTAGATGTGACATGTAACTGGCGAGAAAATGGCCACATCGTCTTGAGTTTGAGGTGACCCGAGAGAAGAAGCAAGTTGGAAACAGACTTTAAATCACCAACTTTAAACTACTATGCTGTAATATTTTCTATAGGATTCAAGATGTTTGGTAACCCTAAAAGTCTAAAAAAAATATTGCAGTTCATCCAAAATGAAAATGTATTCTATTTAAAGTGAAATATGCTTAGTAGTTTCAGGCTTTAGGAGATATCAATTTAGTACGGTAACGGGATATGTTTGAAGAGTCTAAAATTATGTAGCAGGATTGGGGAAACATGAGATTTAAAGTTTTTAAGCATTACTCCTACAAACTAAGCTGTCAGTGGAGAGATCCAATTTAAAATAACAATGCTAAACTACCAGATTATAGCAACCAATAATAGGACGTTAGTGCCTTTTAAAGTGTGGTTTGATGAGACGCATCGATTATGACTGAGGGCTGGTGTTCTGCAATCCGAAGGGCAGAAGGCACCTGTCTTGAACATCTGCTTCCTCCATGCACCTCTTTTCAGGTGCTGGTCAGAGGAAAGAGAAACCTCCGCTATGTATCAATGGCATCCCCGGCCGTGCCAGAAATACATACCTCCTGGTGCCAGGACCTTATATCGCCTGAACTAAAAAAACAAAAACAAAACCCAAAAAGCAAAACAAAACAAAAACAATGTGATCTGAAATAGAAGAGAAGGTTTTGGTGTAATTATCAAAGCAAGCTTTCAGGGCTCCGGTCTGGATTTGCATTAACACAGAACCAAGGCTCCTTACTTTATTTTGGGCCATGGACACCTCTGAAAATTTGATAAAAGCTACAGACCCTCTCCTTAGAGAAATATACCTATGTGTGAACTTTGGTAAGCAACTTCAGGGGATTCATTGGATTCAGAAGGGCAACTACAAACCGCAGGTTAAGAATTCTGAAACTAAATGGAAGAAACTGCCCTAAACAAAGCCTAGGAAGATAGGCCAGCCTAACCTTGGCCCAGGGACGTAAACTTTCTAAACTTTGTTGTTCTCTGAAATGGGGGAGGTTAATGGCACTTTTAGCTCATAGGGCTGTTGTGGGGAAAAAATGGGATTCTGCATTTAAAGCTCTCAGAACCGTGCCTGGCACATAGTAAGTGCTTCATGAATTATCAGCTGATGGAGTAGGACCTACAATTTGTTACAATACTTTCCTTAGCAGAGTAAGGTTTGTCAGGCTTTCATAACAGATTTCCTGCCTGTTGGTTTTAGTTAAATACATGAATGATGGCAGAGACCTGCTTAGAACTGTGCAGCTGAGCTCCTGGGCTCCCAGTGATCCTCCCCCCCAGGTCCTTGGAATTGGGGTGTATTTAGTGTAAGAAAGAAGGACAGGAGCAAAGTCTGTCTTTCCTTTTTCCTGGGCACAGGCATTTTTAGAATAAGACCAAAATCTATCTCATGAATCACATTTGGGGCTTAGAAAACTCCCACCGATCCAGCAGCTGTAACCTTGTGATTTCAGTATGTTTTGCCCGAACCTGCGGCATTTTGGCGCTTATTTTGCTGCACAGATTCAATGACCTAATTTCCTGGTGAAGCTCAAATGACGGGTTTGGACAACAAACAGATTAGAAATCTGGCATCTTTACAGAAACAGTTAAAAGGCTGAATGAACAACAGAACTTAAAACAAACAAAAGAAAACTTGCTTGTCTCCCGGGGTCCAGGAAGTTCTCATCCAGACAGACGTCAGCCTTCTCCCAATTAGAGCTCATCAGAAAGCCATCACGCAGTGATTAAAACACAAACAAACTGACCAAAAGAAGTTCCCGAGGCTGGCTGCCAGTGCCTTGCCGTGTCCCGCTACAGAACTGACCAGACTGGGATTTTAGGGGGCGCCTGGGTGGCTCAGTCGGTTAAGCGACCGACTCTTGATTTCGGCTCAGGTTGTGATCTCACGGTCCACGAGTTCGAGCCCCGCATCGGACTCTGTGCTGACAGTGTGGAGCTTACTTGGGATTCTCTGTCTCCTCTCTCTGCCCCTCCTGTGCTCATGCTCTCTCTCTCTCTCTCAAAATAAATAAATAAACATTAAAAAAGAAAAAGCCGGGTTTTTAAACTTTGCAGCCTTCCTAATGCTCTCTCTCATGTACGTTGCTTCATGGGGCACCTAGCACCTTCACATTCATTCTCTCCCATATTCATGAGGACCTTGTGGAGCACACCTGCTCTCTGTGGGTGAGGTGTGTGGGCCTGCCTCAGTTTCTCCACCGTGTAATGCTTCCGCCCATCGCAGGCCTTTGCACCTGCTGTTCCCAACGCCTCCACCATCTTTCCTCCCCTCTTCACCCTCCCACCTCCTACTCATTTCCAAACTCTTGGCTTGAAATCTCCCTTCTTCAGCAGAGCCTCCCCTGACCTCCCAGACAAGATCAGGAGGCCAAAACATTCCCAAACCTTCCCTTCTCTGCACTTAATCACAGCTTGTCATTGTGTTTACACTTCTATTTAAGTCGGTCTCCCGTCCTGACAGTACACTTCACCCACGAAGCAAGCTCTCGTGCCTCATTCACGTCCAAGCACCCAGCACGTCACAGAGAGCCTGGCACATAGAAGGGCCCCAGTTTGAATGCATGAATGAGAGAGTAATTTTCCCCGTCTTATAGGTGAAGGAAGAGACCCAGAGAAGGAAGGTACTTCTCAAGGTCACAGCCCATCAGCAGAAGTACTGGTGCCTGAACCCAGGAGTCCAGGCTCTCAGAGGGCTCTCCCTACTTCTGTGCTGCCTACGTGGAGAGTTTTCTACCCCCACCCAGGGAGGGTGTCCAAGGCAATCTCAGTGGGAGCAGAACCCCCTGGTGGCTGCCTCCCCCACGACACCCACAGCCGGAGTCAGCATGACTCCGGCACGGGATGGCCTGGTCCCCCTCATTGTAGAATCACTCAGCATCCCTTGAGGCAGGTCCTTGAGCGCCCTGCAATTACTCCCACTCTCCCAGGAGCCAGGAGGGTAGGAATGGAGATAATTAAGGAGGAGGGTGACAGGCCCTTCCTTCATCACCAAAAATATCTCCCACCTCCCGCAGGCATCTCTGTCGTAGGTTTGATTGTGCATTCTCTCGAATGATTACAAAGCTGTTCACCTCATCGCTTCACTCTTTCAGCATTCTGTGAAGTTCTGGCCAGAAGCAGGGCTTAGAAGATTCTGGTACATAATGATGTGAGCTCTGTGAGGGCAGTCAACTTGTTGGACCTCGCTGCTATATCTCCAGTAGTTAAGGCAGCACTGGGCACACAGGTGAAGGCTCAATAGGTATTTGTTGGATGAATGAATGAACTAAAAGCTTTCCATGTGTCAGGAATTTGCTATGCCGTGTGGGGACCGTTACTAGCCTATTTTACAGGCTAGGTGACTGAGGTTCAGGGTTAAGAGGCTGGCCCAGGGTCAAGAACTCAGGAAGCAGTGGAGCCAGGGTTCAAGGCACCCAATAGGGCAAGGTTAGGATTGAGAATTCAGGCAGGGAGATAAAGATGTTGACTGTTCTAGTGATGTGAACGAGAGAACGGTTTCAACACTAGGATATGTGTTCGCCAGGAAAGGGGGAGAGGAATACCATGCAAAAAATTTCCAGACTAAGTGCAAAGTCCGGATTGCCATGGACGCAGGGCTCATGAAGACATCATGCAGTTTGCTGAGACTCAGGGGGAATGTCCTAGCACAGAACCCAGGGTCCTGCTGCAGCACGCACTCGGGGACCCAGGCACCTAGGGATCAGTACTGATGGAAGGAGGAGGTCCAGTCCTCACAGGGACCTAAGTAACAGGCA
The DNA here is from genome assembly GCF_007474595.2 of Lynx canadensis. NCBI lineage: Eukaryota > Metazoa > Chordata > Mammalia > Carnivora > Felidae > Lynx > Lynx canadensis. The sequence continues at coordinate 197,937,610 of NC_044303.2, forward strand.
GAGCCTGGGTCCCGGAGGTGAGGTTGAAAGAGCCCTGGGGTGGGAGTCATAAGACCAGTCTGGCCCTACGTTCTCTACCTGTCTCTGGGCCTCACATTTCCCATCTATACCATGAGGTTGTATGTTACAGTCTAGGGTGACCTGTGGGATCCTTCCATCTCCAGTACTTGTATGACTGTACATGCAAGCAAGTATTCGTAAATTCACAGCATCTTAGGAATGGTCACCTAGTTCAATCCAACATAGGAATTCCTGCTCCGGCAGTCCCAGTAAATAGTACGAGATTCTGTTGACTCTCTCTAGGCCAGTGGTTCTCAACGGAGAACTATTCTGCCCCCCAGGGAACATCTGGCAATGTCTGGCATCTTTTGGGTTGTCCCAATGGGAGGGAGTACGTTACTGGCACCCAGTGGGTAGAGGCCAGGGATGCTACTAAACACCGTGCGATGCATAGGACAGTCCCCACACCAAAGACTTCTCTGGCCCCAAATGTCAGTAGTGCTAAGGTTGCGAAGTCCTACTCTGGGCAAAGGCACTCACTGCAAGTGGAGGGAACTTGTGGCCGTGGGCATTCGTGGTAGAACAAGCCTGATAGGAAGACACGCTCTCTGTAACTGTGTCCCCGGCCTTAGTTCTGCCTTGTGGGGAAATCTGGAGGAAGAGCCCTCCTGGGGCTATTCAAACATCTGGGGATGACTAATCGGCCAGCTATCCAACTAATCAGCCAACAGTGACCACCTGTACAGTGAGTACTTGTGGGATCAATGTCAGGATCAAAAGGTCTCAGGGAGAAGGCCAAGGACCCTACTGTAAGCTGGAGAAGCCTGGGAAGAAGGCTGTGGGCGGGGTGGGGGCACCTGAGGGGGTTACAGAGTCAGCAGTAACTAACCTGGGCCAGGAATGGCAGGATTTCCAAACGGGGGCATGGAAGACTAGAATGTTCCAGGAGGCAGGCAGCAGGGCATGTGTTCACTGTCCACCCCTGCCCACCTCCCAGCCTCGTTTCTCCCCTCCGTCTCCTCCTGGTCTCCCACGCCTGTCATTTCTTTACCCGCCTCTATCCCCTCAGGGGGCATATCCCAGCCCTCCCCTGTTTGTCCAGTTAACGCCCACCCATCCTTTGGATCCCCGCTCCTGGCCCTTCCTCAGGGGGCCTTCCCTGACGTGCACCCCACCCATTAAGTGCTTTCAGAGTCCCAAGCCTCCCCCCTTCATAAAGCTTATCACTATTGACAGTTATTTGTGGGATTACTGACTGCACCCCCCCCACCCCCCATCGGGCCGTAGGGCAGTGGGGCTTGGGCTGGAGCTGGAGCTCACTGACGACCCCAGGGCAGAGCCCACCCATGGTAGGGTCTCAAAAAATAGTTGTGGAATGGACGGAGAAGCAACTGGAAACTGGCTTTGGCAGCTGAGACGTGGGGCTTGTCCAGGGCCAGAGAGAGAAAGGCAGCTTGAGACCTCAGTAAGAGGGTCCTAACGCAAGGCTGAAGTGTTGGTACCTGAGATGGTGGGCGGGGAGGGGCCCTGAAGACCTCTGGACAGCGCTCAGGGCTCTGCCAAGGACACGACGATGCCCCGGGAGGCTGGACTGGGCAGACGATGGAGGACAGAGCAGAGCCTGAGGACTAATAAGAAGGCTCGCAAGGATCCTGGGGCCTGATGGCTGGGCCCTCTGCAGTGGCGGAGAGGGAAACCAGTCCCTCTTTGCTTCCATTCCTTTCGGTGGATCCTGAGCGTCCCTGGGAGGACCCAGCCTGCCGTGGTGCTCGGAGATGTGGGGGGACGGGGGGGAGGCGGGGGCAGAGGCTGTGGCGCCGCCTGCCACACAGGCATCTCTCTGAGGTCCTCTGTCCCCTTGGCCTGCTTCAGCTCAACCTCCCGCCCCCAGGCAGAGCCAGGGGAGTCTGCTCAGAGCGCTGCCAGGGAAGCAGGCCAGCTAAGCAGCGGGCGGAGGCGCACAGGGACGGAAGGCAGATTACATGTCACTTCATATTAGCCACACCGGCAACTTTGCCAAACCACCCGGAGAGGGGCGAGTTAATTGCAATTTTGAGAAGAAGCCAAAGCAAAGATAACACTGAAATGAAGGAGACCGTGTCTCCTTTATAGACATGGGTGGACAGGACTGCCTTCCATGAGGCCGCACCTGCCTACCTGTGAGGTACATCTCCTCTCCTTCGGTGAACATCTGGTGGCAACGTACGCATCTGGCACAGGTTGGGTGGTAGTGCTTCCCTCCCGCCTGTGGAAGGAAAAGAAGAAATAAAGAGGTCAGAGCTGGGGCTGCCGTCCAGGGGGCAGGTTGGGCCTGAACATCTCCTGGGCGCATCAAGGGTGTTGGTACTTTCGTGAACCACTGAAAAGCCCACCCAGGAAGCTTGGTGATTCCACACCACGGGTCCCTGAAGGCAGGTCAGGGGGCTTCTCTGGACACCTGCACTTCTATTCTGGCAGTGGAAGGGCCCCTTAACAGCCTTGACAGCCACTGGTCCATCATTTCCAGATGAGGAAATAATCTTGCTTTGAAGATATCCCAACAGTTCCCCAGGAATGGGGCCCTTGTCACTAGTGGCACCCAAGTGACTTCGAATGTACCTGGACCTGCTATTTAATAACGTTGGATCAAGGGAGGGGGGGAAAAGCTTCCTTTCCAATCCTCTGTCAATTTTTCGTTTTCTTTTTTAAGTTTTATTCATTCAGTTAATCTCTACACTCAATGTGGATCTCGAACTCACAGCCCTGAGATCAAGAATCGTACGCCGTTCTAACTAAGCCAGCCGGGCACCCCGAATTCTTCCGGTTTCTTCAAGGACAGAGACCAGTTTGGTGCTACTGTGTCTTTAACATCTATCCAAAACTTACTAACCTTTACCTTTTTTTTTTTTTTTTTTTTTTTTTTTTTGAGACAGAGAGAGACAGAGCATGAACGGGGGAGGGTCAGAGAGAGAGGGAGACACAGAATCCGAAGCAGGCTCCAGGCTCCGAGCCATCAGCACACAGCCCGACACGGGGCTCGAACCCACGGACCGTGAGATCATGATCTGAGCTGAAGTTGGACACTCAGCCTACTGAGCCCCCCGGGTGCCCCACTAGCCTACCTTTTTAAGAACGAGAACAGATTTGAGGCTTGGAGCCTCTAACAAACAGTAGAATTTAGCAAGAGCTGTGGGTTATGTTGTTGTTGTTGTGTGTGCGTGTGTGGTTTTTTTTTTTTTTGGTTACTGGCAGTATAGCAAGTGATCCTGGTTTTTCCTGTTACGTGTTTTTTGTCTTTTTTTTTTTTTTAATTATTTGTAAGTGAGCCAGCTTTTGGTGGATCCCCAGTGCCCCTGGGAGGACCCAGCCTGCTGTGGCACTCGGAGTTGGGGGGGGGGCAGGGAGGTGGGGTAGAGGCTGTGATGCTGTCTGCCACACAGGCATATACAAGGTCCGTAGACGTGGCAAAACTTGGCTTTTGGGGCTCCGTGGACAAACAATGGGCCCCACAAAGGCAGGACCTGTTGGGGACCTTCCGACCCCGATGCTCCGGGCCTGTGATTGCTGCACCTGAGTGCCTCCGTCCCATCCCCAGCTCAGCCCAGTCTGGTTTCGGTAAGCCGCCTTGACGATTCCCACTTTCCTTCCTTACAACTATTTCAAGTAAAAATGTAAATGATTTGCAACTGCAAATTCTTCTGTGGGGCAAGACACAGCCTCAGAGAAGGCGACGCCTCTAGGTTTCGCCAGAAGCAGTAGAAGCTGGAATCGTGAGGGCTTGTCACCCGTGCGGCACTCACTCCCGCGCTGACGGCTGTGACACTACAATCCCAGCCAAGAGGGTGTGATACATAAGGGTCCTTCAGGGGCATCTGCAGACTCTCTATATGGAGGAGGTTGGCTCAGCACTGGGTTGGAAGCAGGGAGGCTTGTTTTGAAGGTACACTTGACCTTGAACAACACTGCTTTGAACTGTGGTTTGAACTCACCATGTACAGGTGGGTCGTTTTTCTGACAAATGCGATACGGCACAGTAAATGTATTTTCTTTTCCTTATGATTTTCTTAATAACATTTTCTTCTCCTTAGCTTACTTGATTGTAAGAATACTGTATATAGATAGGGCGCCTGGGTGGCTCAGTCGGTTAAGCGTCCGACTTTGGCTCAGGTCATGATCTCACGGTCCGTGGGTTCGAGCCACGCATCAGGCTCTGTGCTGTCAGCACAGAGCCCGCTACAGATCCTCTGGCCCTCTCTCTCCTTGCCTCTCCCACATTCATGTTTCTCTCTCTCTCTCTCAAACATAAATAAATAAACTTAAAAAAAAGAATACCATATATAATACACATATCTCACAAAATACGCGTTAATTTATGTTTATGTTATTGGAAAGGCTTCCAGTCAACAGTAGGCTGTTAGTAGGGAAGTTCTAAGGGAGCCAAAACGATACACGGATTTTCAACTTTGTGGGGGTCGGTGCCCCTAACCCTCGTGTTGTTCAAGAGTCAAGAGTCAACTGCAAAATATGCATGCGAGGGCAGGATTAGTTTGGGGGGATAGGCCTGAGTGAAATTGATGTGTACTGGGGGATTATTAAAGGCCCCCCCCCCCAAGCCATCATTTGGGTGGATGGTAATGGGTTCCTTATAATTCAAAAATTATAATTGAATAATTCTAAAAAATATATAATTGAGTAATTCTCAAGGCTTATGTCTGAATCTTTTTGGGGGGTGGTGGGGTGGGGCATGGGCTTGCCTATTCTGGAGATACTTGATTTATTCTAAAAACTTAGCAAGAATGAAGAACGGGGCAGATTTTTCAAAATGAAGACTTTCAAAAAAAGTCTCCAATGTTCCTGTTTCAGTCTCGTTTGTGGGGCTTCCCACCGGTGATAAAACACCCTTCTCATCATCGAAGCAAACTGTGTTCAGACTTTGGAAGGAGCCTGCTATTTTCCCAAGCTGAGATGTGGGACTGATTTTCTCCTACCATGACAAGGATAATCGGTTTAATTAGTAGCTTCTTCCTACTTTGTGTCTCTTTATCATTTCAATTATAGACCTGTTTTCCAGGGAGGCAACAGCGCCTTGGTGCAACTGAAGCCTGGCGTCTTCCTAAATGTCATGCCCCGTCACCCTGCCCCGGCTGGGAGAGGGTGCACAACATCTCAGCAACAGCAGCTTGGAAGCGAGTTGGGGAGGGAGGCTGCGAGAGCAGCCAGCACCAGCATAAGGGAAACCAAGTCAGCGAGGGAATACGGGACATTCTGTCTGTTAACACACCAGAATCGAGAAAATAGTGGACAAAAATGGGGCAAATTGGACAGGACTGAGAACCACAAGGTTAGGAAAGGCAGTACCAGGATACTACGTTTGTTGTTCTCCTTGGAGAGGACAGAGACTAGGAAGGAAAGGGGGTGCGGAGTGGCCTAGGGAGGGAATAGGAAAGGGGGGGGGATGGGATTTAATTCAGTGCCTATCGTGTACCAGCAAATGCACTGGGCCCTGTGGTGGGCAACTGTTATTTTTGCCTGGCCATTGTCCTTCCCCCTTCTTCCAGAAACAGCTTGGGGGTCATGCGAATAGGCCTTTCCTGAGTGGGACTACTCATTCCCCACATCAGTCCATGTGGTTAAGTAGGGCAGACCCCACCAACAAGTGTATTCCAACTCTGTGGTCCTAGTGATTGGTTTGGAGATGGGCCTGAGATTGTCCAGTGAGAGCCAGTCCCGGGCTGAGCTATGAAAAAGAGAATCTCTCCTCCCCCTGGGCATGCTGTCTGATAGGATATAAGCCTGGGGCCAATGGTGTCCAACTTCCCCATCACGAAGGAAAGCCTTCCTGAGAATAAGGCCCACACAGGGTACAGTGGAGCCAAGATGGTAGCATACTCCAAATGCATTTGTTTGAGCCCTGGATCCAGCTGTGCCTGAAGCAAGACCTACTCCTGGGCTTTTTATTATGGGAGCTGATAAATTTCCTTTTTGGTCTGAGCTATTTGACTATGGTTTCTGAGCTTGCAACCAAAAAAGTCCTCACTAACTGTAAACACACTTCTGTACGTGTCCTTTACTCTCACACGACTACCACACTCATAAGACTTCTGACATTAGATGTGTGTGTGTGTGGTGGGGGCGGGGGAGGTTCCATTGCAAGCAATTCTCGGAGACGCCAGCTGGATGTCCTATAGCTTAACCGGTTCTGACACTATTTACCTAGAAAGAGTATCAGACCCCACAGGTTAAGGGCTCAGTCCTACATGGCTGCCCCTCACCCACTTCAGATGCCAATCTCAAGTCCCAGGTTGTCACTTGTGCTTCTGACCGACTGGCTATAAATTGGGGTTCCCATGACCCCCCAACTTGGGCTCAATAATTCACTAGCATAGCTTACAGAACTCAGGGGAACACTTACATTTACTGGTTTATTATACAAGGGGATGACAAAGGGTAGAGATGAACATCCAGGTGGAAGGGGTTCGTAGGACAAGGGGTGCAGGAGGAGGCGTGGAGCTTTCATGGCCCCTCCCAGTGCACCAGTCTCCCAGAACCTCCACGTGTTCAGCAACCCGGAGGCTCTCCAAACCCCACCCTTTGGGGGTTTTTATGGAGGCTCCATCACAGAGGCACGATCCATCATCACCTCAGTTTCCAGACCCTTTCTCTCCCCCTTCTGGGGGATGCGAGGTGGCCCTGAAAGTTCCAAGCTTCTATTCATGGCTAGATCTTTCTGGTGTCCAGCCCCCACCCTGAAGCTCTCCAGGAGTCCACTGGCAGTCACCTCATTAGAACAAAAGCCACTCCTATCACCCAGATTTAGGAAGAGATTTAGGAACTCTGGGTCAGGAACCAGGGTCAAGGGCAAATACTAATATTTATACTATTAATGTATATAAAATCAATACAAAAGATGCTCCTGGTGTTCTTAACACTTACGGAGGTTGCAAGTTTTAGGAGCCTTGTGCTGGGTACCAGGGACAGAGAGAAGTTCATATATTTTCTATTATTTCACGCTAACATATCCATCAGGAGTTAAATAACAGTAGTATTCGCCGTGATAGATAAAGACTCTAAGTCTCAGAGAAAGTGACTTGGTGTCAGGTTTCATGGCCGGAAGCGGTAACATTGGAATCCAAGTCTGTTTCACTCCAACCATGTATTTCATGACATCACATGACCTCAAAGACCACTGAGTGGCAGAGAGCTGTGGCCACGTGTGTGGGATATAGGAGTCTGGAGTCCTAGATTTTAGCTCCGGCTCTACCAGAAACACTGCGTATGACCTTGGGATTGCACCACACGTCTTGGGGCTCCCTTTTCTCATCTGTAAAATGAGGAGGGCTAACTAGTTGATAGCTAAAAGTCTCTTCCAGCTTTAATAAAAAAAATCAATACGTCCACGATGCTAATGGAGCCTCATACAAATGGAATCAATCGAAACCCGGTTACACCAGCAGCCCGAGAGGAGGCTCCGGGATGCTCAACTGCTCAACGCAGCAGCACAAGGGGGAAGACAGCCGCCACAGACACAGTGTCAGAGCGGCTTGGAAATGCTGGGATGAGTTCCCGTCTGCAGCCCTGTGTGTGATCCAAGTGTCTTCCTTCTCGAACGAAAAAGTCTGCTTTTATGACCGCCCATCCCACTGACCCTTTACCCCACTACAATGCAGACGCTTCTCTCCTATAATCCAGCTGACCTCAGACTGTTCTGAAGGTCACCTTTCCCCACACTCCACAGCTTCTTCTCAGCGCGCATAGTCCTCAACTGCTCCGCAGAATCTGACCAACACTGGGCGACCTCGCCATCCTTTCTGAAGCTCCGTATTCTTGTGGCCCAGGTCCCTTTCTCCCCCCACGTCCCTGACTGCTCTTCCTCTTTCTCTGACACCTCACTCCCCTTGTGCACCTGTAAGCGGCCACTCCCCCAGGCTGCCTTCAGCCCCTTCCTCCTTCTTCCTCCTTTCTTCCCTCCCTCCCTCTTTCCCTCTCCCTCTCTTCCTCTCTCTTGCTCTCCCTCCCTCCTTCTCTCCATCCCAGTGACTCCCCTGGCGCTATTATTCAAATCCTAGCCTTTTTGAGATTATTCCCTCCACGCTGCGAAGCCTGATGGAGCTTTGTTCCTGAGTTCTGCTCCACATTTCTGACCGCTTTCTTGAAACCTTCTCGGAATTTCAATCACAACCTGTCCCAAATGGAACTCGCTGTGTTTCTGCCTTGACCAGCTGCTTTCCCTGCCACCCCTCATTCCGCAGATGACAGCAGCAGACGTCCTCTCATCCAGGCTTGACACTTTGGTACAACTTTTGGCCTCTTTTCCCTCAACCTGTCTACAAGTTGCGCCGCAGCAAAGAGATGGGAATTTCACTTCCATCATGCTGGAGGTAGGTGGTGCTCCTTCTGTTTGCCGCTGTAGGTCTTGAATCCTTCCCATGACGTCATGGCCTCCCCGCTGGTCTCCCACTTCTATTTCTTTCCTCCCAATGGAGCCCGTGTCCGTTATGCCCTCTCTAAGGAGCAGCTCTAAGTGGGTCACTCATGCTCAGTCTTTGCATAAGCCCTATTGCCCAGTGAATCCCACACAAACGCCTCACCCTGGTATTGGGCCCTCAGAAATCCAGGCCAACACCCCAGCTGTGCTCCTGTGTCTTGCTTTGTCTTCCACATCGCACTCCTACTGCTCCCTGGAAAGGTTTAATAGTTGGTCAGCTCTGTGCCTTTAGCTTATTCTCTCTGACTCCCTACAGTCTTTTAGAAACATAATCTTATCATGTTGCTTCTTGGTTTAAAACCTGGGGCGCCTGGGTGGCTAAGACGCATAAATGTCCGACTTCAGCTCAGGTCATGATCTCGCAGTTTGTGAGTTCAAGCCCCATGTCGGGCTCTGTGCTGACAGCTCAGAGCCTGGAGCCTGCTTCGGATTCTGGGTCTCCCTCTCTCTTTGCTTCTCCCCGCTCACACTCTGTCTCTCTCTCTCTCTTAAAAATAAAAACATTAAAAAAAATGAAAAACTCTCCACTACCTTGCCATTGCACTTACTCTAAAATCCAAACTCCTAAATGGCTACAAAGCCCTATATGATATGTCCTGTGTGATAGACTCCATCCTCCCTAGCCCCAATTTATATAATTCAGCCGCACTGGCCTTTTCCTCTGTTCTTTGAATGGGGCAAGCTCTATTCTCCCCTAGCTGGTCACGAGACAGCCTCCTTCTCATCCTTGGGGCTCAGCTTCAATGCATCTCTGTGGATCCTGCTTTCCTGGTTGCTACACTCTTTCCTGCACAGACTGGACGCGGCTGCAGAATCCTTCTCAACACAAGCGCTGACTTCAGCTAACACTGACCAAGTGACCAGCGTTCTCAGAATTCGCGATTCTGCCTGGAAGAGCAGTCTGCCATCCCCCAGCCACTGTCAGAAGGGAAAACTGAGGCCTAGAGAGGCAAAGAGACTCACCCCAAATCTGAGCATGAGGGAGCAGTTGAGTCAGTATCAGAACCCACTTGTTTCTAGTCTTCCGCCATTGTTTTTCCTTCGCACCAAACTCTTTCCTGGTTTGAATTCCTCGAGGTGGGTGGTCCCAAACCATAGGAAGACAGTTTTCTGGGCTCACAGGGTGTAGGAAGGAAGGCCAGGAAGGCCAGCAGATAGGAGCTCGGGCAGGGGCGCAGGTTGCCTGTTACTGGCAGAGCTGAGGCTGTGCATCAGAGGCAGGGGAGAGCTGTTGCCATGGTGATGGACCAGCCAAAGCAGGGCTCAGGGAGCAAGCCAGTAGACAAGCTGGTTCTTAAATCGGCACATTACCAAATGCTTAAAAAATTAAAACTGGCTTGCATCCTTTAGCAGGTTGGGAAGAAACCCGTAATTGTCTCTCCCCAGTAATCTATCTGGGTCTGAGTCCAGAGAAGCCACGGATATTCCCAGCACGGCGTTTTTTGAACCAGGAATAATTTTGTCTGGCTTCTCACTTTGGGAGGGCCCAGAGAGGCAAAGTTATTTGCTCAAGTCGTGCAGCAAGCTCAGCCGGGGTAGAGGCAGTGGGGGGCGGGGGGGGGGGAGGCTAGGGAAGAAGGGGGCCTCAGTGATGACTTTTTGGAGTCACGGGCCATCCTACGCAAACACCTTCACAGTTCCTTGAACCCCACTCACCTCCAAGACCCTGCCGCTGATGTATCGGTCACAGGTCTCGCATTTAATGCCAAACTGGGAGTGGTAGTCAGATTCGCAGTACGGAACACCATCCCTGCAAGAGGAAATCCACACAGGGAGAGGAAGTTGGGGGTGTGGGGATCCGAGGGGGAGCCACATGGAGGTTCCAGGACCTGCAGCCAATGGTGACTGGGCCCAGATTAGAAACACTTGGGGAGCTTGTCAAAAATGCAGACTCCCCAGCCACCCCCCCCCAGATCTCTGGAATCAGAGAACCCCTGGAAGGGGGCCTGGGAATCTGCATCTCGGCAGACTTCCCGAGCGCACCTGGGAACCACTGGTCTGGGCTGCTGGCCATGGGTGCCCCTCTTCTGTCCTCCTTCCGCCCCTCCTCCCCGCAAGCTCTCCAGACCCACTTTCTTCTCTTTATCCCTAAGGGCTGTGAGATAAAAGTATTGTCAAAATGCATTAAGTTTTATTGTACTTAGAATAGGTGATAGTTGCACTTGGCACATTATAAAGGCATAAAGGGGAATGCCTTCACCCTCCTCCCAGCCCTTTCCAGGAGGGAATCGATGTGGTCAATTTTTGTGGATAGCCTTAAGGGCTCCTCTTCTAATAAGAGATTTTACCTGCAGTGAAAGAGTCACCTGACTGTCCTCCCGGGTCAGTAGATAACAGGAAACTACCTTAAGCACTTCCTATGTGTTTCGTTTTCACCCGGTGCTTAAAACTTATCAGGCAGTAATAGGATTTTTGTTAATGATTCTTATACTACCGCCTACTACTAATAGCCACTGACATTTATTTCGTGGGGTGTGCCAGGCCCTCCAAAGGTGTTTCACATAGATTATTTTGTTTAATCCTTCCGGCCGCCCTATGAAGTCAGAACTATCAGTCTCCCTATTGTGTTGATGAGGCAACTCAGTAACTCAACACAGATGCTCTAAAGCTGGATCCAAAGCCGGGCGGTCTGGTTTCTCGCCCAGGTCATCAAGAGGACTGACAGACGGCTCCAGCGTGTAGGGCTCAGCTGTGCCGGCCTGTAGGGAGGACTTCGTGTGCGGAGAGGGGACTTCAACAGGACACTGCATCTAAGGACCAGATCTGATGACACAGCTGTGTAGTGCTAATGAATCCAGGACCAGAGAGGGCCATTTCCCCCACCTCTGGGCATAAGAGAACCGGCTCACACACAGAGACCTGAAGGACAGGCACGTCACTGTTTTGTCTCCAAGTTGTTGCCATGCTGGGACTGCTGGGACCCCACCCTGGGCGGCAGGGAGTCTGTGTTCCCCTGAAGGAGAGGCAGCAATGAGGACTCAGGCCCAGAAAAGCCCAGAGGTCAGACTGCTGTTCGTGGGCCCAGGAGACAAGCCTCCTCCCACCCCTGCCAACCTTTCCGCACGCCGTGGGTGTGGGAGGTGACCCTGCAGGGGGGATAAAGTCATGTGTCAGCAGAGGGGTAAAATGAGCCAGCAAACTTTGGGTATAAATGCCAACCCCGCCTCATTTGGACCCACGGGTTGGGAGGCCTTAGGGAATTTGAAATATGCACGATTCTAAAGAGAGGCAGAGGGTAAAATTAATATTTACTAGACACTTATTACGTACGAAGCACTGATACCTGAGCCTTTGCGTGACCCAATGAGGTAGGTCTTCTTATCTGTTTTGATAAGTGAGGAAACTGGGACTGGGAGAAGTGAAGTCTCTTGCCAAGGTCATGCAGGCTGGGCTTCTAACCAGGGCATCGATGCCACAGCCAGTGCCTCTAAGCACCTGCCACTCTGCCAGCAGACAAATGAAGAGCCCAGGGCAGGCTTCAGAGGCCCAAGGTGCAACGGGCAGTCAGGGCTGGGCCTCCTTGAGAGGAGCTCTGGGCAAACCCTGCGCCTCTAAAGAATTCTCACTTGGGCGCACAGACCCAAGGCCTCCTGGCTGGTGACTCACTTAAGGGCACTTCTTACTTGGCAAGCACAGAGCGAGATGCCAAACTCCTACTAACATGGCATTCAAAGCTCTGGGTGACGTGACCTCAGCTCACCTCTGCAGCCTCGGACCTTGCTTCACATGTGCACGCGTCTGAGCTCCGGCCAACAAGATGGACGTGTCAGGCACCACCCTGCCCTTGCCCAGGCCGGGCATTCTGCCTCCCAGCTTTCCTTCTTTGCATTTTCCATTCTTACCCCTGTTTCCAAGGTCTGGCTCAAATAGCACTATCCTCCATGAAGCTCTCACGGACTCCAGATTTCACTCCCTGCTACTTCGAAGTGATCCCTTCTTTCTCTGAATATTCACAGCCCTGTTCTTGGGCCTCCGGCAGACAGGGCTCTCTGGTAGCATCCATGCCCCCTTTTGCCCAGAACCTCGCCTGGGGTTTCCTTTGGGGGCCACCCCTTGCCCCTCACAGTCACTGTGGGTCACGGAGGGCTGGTGTCTGGCTCTAGGGTTCACATCCTCCTGGCCAGCGATTGCTCAGGAATGGGTATGTGACCTAAGGGTGGCCAAATCAGGGGCAACCATGGGACTTCTGCTGGAATCCTTGGGAAGGAAGCCTCTTTCTCTCTGCCGGCCTGGCTAAGTTGGGAGAATGAAAGCCTGGAGTGGCTGGTGATTACCTTTGCTACACTTTGGGGAGTGCCTGTTTGAGAATAAATCCAACACGGAAGAAGCTGGAGCTGGGAGAAGGGTGGGGGAGAGAGAGGTGGGGGAGAGGGGCACTTCTAAAGAGCCAATGACATCTTTAAGTCCCTGGATTCAGCCACGCCGAAGTCAGTATGCCTCTGGCTTTCCCATTTCTGGGAAAATAAACTCTCATTTTTGCTTTAAATGAGTTCGAATTGGGTTTTCTGTCACTTATGATCTGAAGGGTCTTCAACAACAAAACTCTTGAGCTCCCTATCACACAACTGCTGATGTCATAATTCTTTATGTATGTAGCTTGTCTCCCTTATTGGATTATCACTCTCTTGACAGCAAAAACCATACGTGCTACAACTTTACGTGCTCACTATGTCCTAGCAGTGGGTCACAATGGCACCTCAGAAGGGTCTGGGTCACAGAGCATCAAAGCTGTCAGGGCCTGCGGCCACGATTTCTTGTAGGTACTTGAGTATGTAAACGCTGTCGCTAGGGTCTAGTGGCCAGGGGACTGGTGCCACACCCCGCAGGCACTGGGGGTCGGGCCCTCTTTCCTGATAGCTTCATGTGTCCGTTGTATCTCATCTCATGGATTAAATTCATTCAACAACTGCATCATTGGCCGGGGGGGTCGGGCACTGTGCTAAAAAGGCAGCCGTGGCTGAAACAAAGTCCCTGCCTTGGTGAGGACAGACATTCAATTTAATCATGGAGCAAGTTACTTACTTCCCCAAGCCTCAGTTTTCACAGCTTTGAAAATGGGGCTGGACGCCTCATGGGGGTAGTTGTGGGATTTAATGTGATAACCCGTACACAGCCATTAGTGTATTCTTGGGACACGGTAAAAGCTCCATACGTGGTAGCTGATATTAGTATCATTATTAAAGAGTTGACATGGATAAATGGATAACTGCAGACGGTGTTAGCCCGTGTGAAGGACACAAACAGGGCACGGAGGGCATGAGACCACCTCTGAAGAGACAGTGTGGGACGCAAGACCAGCGGGAGGGGAGGCGCAAGCACGTCAGGGAGGGAGGAGAGCATCGCGGGCGGAGGAAACACCACGGAAGGGCCCAAGGGTCGGGGAGATGCTGTTTGCGGCTGTGGCCGTGTGGTGGCTGGATGCAAGCGGAGGGAGGCGCTACTGGAGACCCGGGCAAAGGCCGCAGGGGGCAGGCTGGAAGGATGGGAGGGGGGCGCGGAAGCTGGGGCGGGGAGGGGGGAGACACCCACTTGCTGATGTACTCCCCCGTGAGGATGACGCTGCAGGTCTGGCATTTGAAGCAGCTGACGTGCCACTGCTTGTCCAGCGCCAGGAGCGACTGGCCGTGCTTGATCTCCTCCTTGCACCCGGCACAGTCTGCAAAGACAAGAGGACGCCACTGAGCAAAACATCCCGGCCTTCCTCTCCAGCCAGGTGAAGGAGAACCACCGCCCCCCCCCCCCCCCCCCCCCCGCCAAAGCTGGTTTTCTCTCCGCAGTGGACACCCTGGTCCTGGCACCTGTCCAGGGGTCTCCCAGGTAAAAGCAAAGGCCACCGGGGCCCTGGCCTCTGGACAAGAGGTCTCGGCGCGAGGGAGAAAGACATCCTAGGATTCCTTCAGAAAGTTCTCTGTCATCCTGCCCACTGTGCATCCAAAACCAGACGGAGCCTGCCCTGCTTCCCGCCTGCCCTCAAGCAGGTAACTACGCAGGCTGCTCTCCGTGACCTGGGGGACCCTCGGCATCAGCATCACCTGGGAGCTTACAGGTGTGCATCCTCTCAGACCCACCCAGACCTACTGAATTTGACCTAGATCTCCAAGCACACTAACGTCTGAGACGCACCGCTCCAGGGATAAGCTTAGTGGCTAATTTTCCCCACCCTGAGGCTGTGTGCTCAAGGGCAAGGACCCCATCTCTGTTTTGTGCTTAAATCTATTCTCTTGCCTAGTGCTGTGCTGGGCACATAGTAGGCACTCAAATCATATTTGCTGAACACGCACGAAGGAGCGGACCTCACACGGTACCCAAGAAAAGGACAGAATTTACCATGACTGGCCCCACTCCAACATACTTATATGCCAAACATTTTCCGCTCCAAGGATTAAAGAACGTGATAGGACTGTCCCAAACCGGAGCGGTGCCCTCACTCTCTATCCTGATTCCCCTGGAATGGGCATCAGGGCCACAGAATGTGGGGGCGGGGCAGGAAATGGAGCCAGCGTCCGAGGTACTTGGGAGATGCTGGGAAATCAGCCTACCCGACCGGATGTCCCATTCTGGAGGAGGAAAGGGTCATGGGACAAAGTTTACCAGAGGACAAGCCTCCCTACTGGCGCCACAAGACAGATGCATACTTTGGAGCCGTGGGGAGGAGAGAAGCTGCACATCAAGTTGGGAGAGGCTGGCTGGAAACCCTCAAGTCCAGCTGGGAGCAGGTCCTGGGAGAGAAGATGATGTGTCTGCCTGTCTAGGAAGGGGGTGCGCCCGGCTAACTGTGGGGAGGGACTGGGCCCTGATGACATGCCTGTAGGAGGCAGCCCCCACAGTTCTGAGCTCTCGGCTACCTACAGCCTTTCCGACATCCTTAGCACGGACTAGGGGCAGGAGGGTCTCTGATTGCAAACTGCTTCTGGGGACTGGGAGAATGTTTTGAGATCTCTTTTCCTGCCTTTACGCCTGGAATAAGTCTACCCACTTGTATCCCAATAATTATAGATGTTGGAATGTAATCATCTAGAGATGACTTCATACAAGTGACTTGCCCGTGCTCAGCACAGAAGAACCTGGGGGCTCAGGGGTCAAATACCGAACTCGCGTCTCTGTGGGCCTCCGTGATAGGGTTACATAATTCCACAGGGGCTCAGAATTCACAGAGCAGTCGGTCACAGTCCCACCTAACGCAGGAATCTACAGCATTCTTGACAGGTGGGTACCGTCCTCTGCTTAGTTGCCTCCAGCGATGGGAAGCTCACCCCCTCTGCGGAAGCCTACTTTGCCTTTGGACAGGCAAAACTGTCAGGCCTGCTTTCTTTATTTTTCCGATTTTGATTTTTAAAAATACGTATCACGTAAAGGTTTATTCGTGTTTTCTTTTGTTACTTCCCTTTTTATTTCGTATCTGATTTTTTTTCTACTGAAGTATCATTGGCACACGATGTTACATTAGCCTCAGGTATACAACACAGCGATTCACCAACTCCCTACCTGGTGCTATGAGACCACAAGTGTAGCCGCTATCCGTCACCGTACAACGCTGTTACAACGCCATTCACTACATTCCCTATGCTGTGCCTTTTATCCCCAGGACTCACTCATTCCATAAGTGGAAGCCAGTAACCCCTACTCCTGGTCACCCATGTTTGCCCATCCCCTCTTCCCCGCCCCTCCGTCAAGCATCAGCTTGTTCTCTGTATTTATGGGTCTGTTTCTGCTTTTTTGCTTTTTTATTCATTTGTTTTGGTTTTTAGACCCTAGGTATAAGTGAAATCATCCAGTATTTGTCTTTCTCTGACTTATTTCATGTAGCATAATGTCCTCTAGGTCCATCCATGTTGTTGCAAACGGCAACATTCCATTCCTTTTTTGTGGCTGAGTAATACTCCACGGTATGTATGTATATATATATATATATATATATATATATATGCCACATCTTCTTTATCCATTCATCGGTCGATGGGCACTTGGGTTGCTTCCATATCTTGGCCATTGTAAATAATGCTGCAATACACATCGGGGTGCGTGTATCTTTTTAAATTAGTAATTTTGTTTCCTTTAGGAAAATACCCAGCAGGGGAATTACTGGATCCTAGGGAAGTTCCATATTTAATTAAAAAAAAATTTTTTTTAAGTTTATTTATTTTGAGAGAGAGAGAGAGAGAGCAAGCAGGGGAGGGGCAGAGGGAGGGAATCAGCAAATCCCAAGCAGACTCCACACTGTCAGCACAGAGGTCAATGTGGTGCTCAAACTCATGAACCGTGAGATCCTGACCTGAGCTGAGACTAAGAGTCAGACGCTTAACCAACTGAGCCACCCAGGTGCCCCAATTTTTAATTTTTTGAGGAACCTCTGTTCTGTTTTCCACAGGGATTGCATCAGTCCACATTCTCACCTACAGTGCACAGGGGCCCCTTTTTCTCCATACTCTCGTCGACACTTGTCATTTCTCGTCACGACTGCCTTCTTTTTATGGAGACTGAGACTAGACTCCTTGTGAAGCCCCTTATTTTATGCAGTAAGAATAACCTAACTCTTTTGCCACCTGACATTTCCTTTAAATATATATATATATAAATATATATACATTTATTTATATATATATTTATTTTTTATGTAACATATAAATAAATAAATAAATATTTATTTATTTATTTAAATATATAAATATATTTATTTAAAGTTTATTTATTTTGAGAGAGAGAGGGAAGGAGAGCAAGCAGGGAAGGGGCAGAGAGAGGAGAAGAGAGAAAATCCCAGGCAGGCTCCACACCGTCATTGCAGAGCCCGATGCCGGGTTCAAACTCATGAACTGTGAGATGATGACCTGAGCCAAAACCAAGAGTTGGACGCTTAACCAACTGAGCCACCCAGGCGCCCCTCCTTTAAATATTTCAAGACAATTACAGTTTCCCTCCTCTCCTTCACTCCTCTCGCTTCACTTTTCCTTGCTGGATGTGGTCATCCACTGATCAGATTCCCCTGTGGACTCCATGGAGCGAGGTCTATTGTGGCCAATCACACAATTCCCGACCTCTCTGATACGTCTTGTCTGAATAGCTGCATCCTCTCGTGGCCACATTCTAGCAATGAGTCCTATCTCCGTAAGTTGCAATGGCACACCTGGGATAGAATTAGCAGCCTGAGTTCAAATTCAGGACTCGGTACGGTGTAGTGGTTAGAGGCTGGGCCGGGAGGACAGAGTGAATGGTGAGACGCTGGCCGAGGGCAGGATCCCAGCTCCCTCACTTACCAGTTGTGCGACCGCTAAGCCCCTGCTTCTTTACCTGAATCTCTTCCTTACAACACTAGTGCGGGGATGCACCATAATCAGGCCTGGGAGGACGCAACACGTGTGGTCAATAAATGGTCACCGTCATTCTTGTTTCACGTTCTCGTGTTTCTAGCCCACGTTCCGGGCACTATCCAGTCTCTGATCTGAGGCCAGAAGAACGTTCCTCTTGCAGGGAAGGCCTGTTGACTCCTCCTGGGGATTCTGAGATGCCTTCTCCATGTGGATTTTCTTTCCGTGTGATCCTGCTGGTCCTTCATTGTACTGGCCTCAGGTTGATCGGGAGCTTTTTCTCTCTTCTTCCTCCTTTCACCCTTGACCGCTGGTGGAGCCTCAGGCATCCACCCAGGAGCCCATGAGTCTCGTATAATAAGCAGGGTCAGGAAAACTACACCCTGCCCTGAGTTGGTTGCTGCACAGCCAGCTGTCCACTCCTCATCTGCTCCCCTCTTTTCCAAAATTACAGCCTTCGGCTGGCAGAAAGGATGATGCCACCACCTGTTCCCCCAAATCCTTTAGTTTGTGGAGGTGTCTAAAGACTCCAGACAGCCATTTTTAGTTTTTCTTGACTGTGTCATACATTCCATTTAGATCAGCAAAAATGAGTGGGTTTTGTGAGTCCCTTCCTTGTCGTAGACAACTAATCCAGGAAGACAGGACCCTTCCCAACTAGCAAGTCATGTCTCTGGTATAGGGTGTGAAGGGAATAGGCCCCAGGGCCAGACCGCCTGGGCACATTCCAGTTTCATTAGCTACTATTTGTGTGACTTTGGGCAAGTCATTTATGCTCTTTACGCTCTGTGGGTCTCAGTGTTCTCATCTGTAAAAAATTATTCTTCTCTTCCTTGTAGAGCTATAATGATTAAATGAGATATTATGTATAGAAAACTTAGTGCATTGCCTGACAATAATAACAGCCAATCGATGTTATCTGTGGTTTAGCAGTGGTGACGATGGTGATGGTGGTATTGCTGGTGGTGGTGGTGGTATTGGTAGTGATAGTGGTGGTGGTGATGGCGGCGGTGGTGACAGTGGTGGTGGTATTGGTGGTGGTGGTGTTGGTAGTGGTGGTGATGGTGGTGGTGGTGGTAGAGGTGGTGGTATTGGTGTTGGTGGTGATGGTGCTGTTGGTGTTGGTGGTGGTGGCGATGGTGTTGGTGATGGTGTTGTTGTTGGTGGTGGTGATGGTGGTGGTGGTGATGGTGGTGTTGGTAGTGATGGCAGTGGTGGTGATGGTGGTGGTGGTCGTGATGGCAGTGGTGGTGTTGGTAGTGATGGTGGTGGTGGTGATGGTGGTGGTGGTGTTGGTGTTGTTGTTGGTGGCAATGGTGGTGGTGGTGGTGATGGTGATGGCGGTGGTGGTGGTGGTGGTGATGGTGGTGTTGGTGATGGTGGTGTTGGTAGTGATGGCAGTGGTGGTGATGGTGGTGGTGGTGATGGTGGTGTTGGTGTTGGTGGTGATCTGGTGTTGGTGTTGGTGGTGCTGGTGCTGGTGATGGCGGTGTTGGTGGTGGTACTGGTGTTGTTGTTGGTGGTGGCGATGGTGTTGTTGGTGGTGGCGATGGTGTTGGTGGTGGTGTTGGTGGTGATGGTGGTGTTGGTGTTGGTGTTGGTGGTGGAAATGGTGTTGGTGGTGGTGGTGATGGTGGTGGTGGTGGTGGTGGTGGTAGTGGTGTTGGTGGTATTGGTGGTATTGGTAGTGATGGTGGTGGTGGTGATGATGGTGTTGTTATTGTTGGTGGTGGTGGTGATGGTGTTGGTGTTGGTGGTGATGGTGATGGTGGTGGTGGTGGTGGTGGTGTTGTTGGTGGTAGTGATGGCAGTGGTGGTGATGGTGGTGTTGGTGTTGGTGGTGATCTGGTGTTGGTGGTGGTGGTGCTGGTGCTGGTGGTGTTGGTGGTGGTACTGGTGTTGGTGTTGGTGTTGTTGTTGGTGGTGGTGGTGATGGCCATGGTGGTGACGGTTGTGGTGGTGATGGCAGTGGTGGTGATGGTGGTGTTGGTAGTGATGGTGGTGGTGGTGATGGTGGTGGTGGTGGTATTTGTGGTGTTGGTAGTGATGATGGTGATGGCAGTGGTGGTGATGGTGGTGTTGGTAGTGATGGTGTTGGTGGTGAAGGTGGTGGTGGTGGTGGTGGTGGTGATGGTGTTGACAGCGATGGTGGTGACAGTTGTGATGGTGATAGTGATGTTGCAACTACTGCCAATTCCTCTCAGTGAAGATGATGAGGAAAAACTTCCTCTTGTAAAAAGTAATATACTTCTTTTATCTTGATAGTTCCTGAGTATTCTTGATCTCTTTTGAGTAGACATTATTCTTGCTTTTGCAGAATGTCTTTATTCACCTTCCAGGGATAAATGTCACACTCCTGCAGATCGAAAATACACCACGTATTTCCTCATTCTTTTTCCTTTTCTATGATAGGCTCTTCATCTTAGCCCTCTCTTGAATCTGGTTTTGGTTTCCTCTATCCTTCGGGAACTTAGCAGATCTTCCAACATCCCCTCTGGTTACATGCGGCATGGAGAGTGACCACCTTTGGGGAGAAAACACTTCTGTGGAACATATGCCCTGTAGATCCACACACTGATGTCTTTACTTCGTGAGCAACCAGACCAGCCAGGATCCTGCGTGCTCCCCCTGGAGATGCTCATGTGCTCACCTGCTTCCCATTATTCACTCTTCTTCACCCCCCTCTGCCTTTGGACTTGGGAGAATTATGGTGGAGACATTTAGCAGCCTCTCCTCAAGGACACGCTCACATACAGGATTCCCACACGCAGCCAAGGAAGTCTCCCACCTCTTCGAGGTCCCTGATGCACGCAGAAATGCATAATGCAGCACAAGCCATGAGAAACAACACACCCAGGGATCATATTCTCTCTTCGGCGTGCTTTCCAGATTAAATCTCCAAGTCGGCAGCATCCCTCACTTTATATTTAGAGAGCATTTTACACACTATGATGTATGTTAGTCTGCCTCCTGGATACTAATATATCTGCTTTCCATAAAGCTGGGGAAACAGAGCCCCAGCAAGGCTGCGTATCTGTTGTGCTTCACACAGAGGGTTGGCAGGCTGCTGGCTCCAGCCTGCCTCTCTCTACGGCCTGACACGTGGTCTGCTGGTCTCTGGGCGCCTCTGCAGCATCGGTCACAGGGCCGTGGTCCTGCACCCCAGCACTCCCAGCCTTGCTGTCATTCTTCACGATGCTTTCAAGGAATTATAAAAGACAGCAGCATGTGTGCTCAGCCACCTTGAGACGGAAACCTGCTCAGACCAGCGAACTGTTCATGAACGTCAACGGGGACGCTGAAGGAAGTGCTCTCTGCATAGTCTGTGAGCAGATCCAATTAGGTCTAGGGGAAGGAAGGGCGAGGGAGGGAGCCTTCCCATTGTCTTTCTCCCCAGCATACGGCACCGGGCAATCTCTCATGGAACCCCTAGGGGCTGAGGCCTGCCGACTCGGTGGTTTCGTGCTCACCCCCGCAGGGGGACGCAGCCCCGCCATGCTGACTCTGTCGGTGCCCGCACCCACACGGTGATGCCGCACAGGAGGCTAATGGGTTTTCATTGATTCTGCTGGGGAGGCCAGGGGGAGCGTCATGTAACGTAAGAACACCGGAGCCTAGCGTGGCTTACCGTAGACCCTGGGGCCAGGCCCGTGTGTGTGTGTGGGCACCTGCCATCAGCAGCCTGACAAGGGCGTGTGGGAACCGTGATTCAGACATCTTACCACTAGACATACTTGGGTGGGATGGATGCTCCACACATTTGAATGAGTGTTCCAAGGTACACTCTTGAACCTCAGTTTCCCCCCAGATCTATGGTTTGGGGACGAGACACAACATTTGCTCTGGTGTGGCCGATGCTCCTCATCTCGAACGGTGGTTCTCAGTCTTAGGAGCAGCAAGCACCTCGCCCAGGAAGCTTATTAAGGCTGCGGGTTTCTGGGTTCCCTTCTTAGGAGCCCGAAGCGGGCCTAAAAATCTGCATGTTTACTAGTCACGCAGTGAAGCTGACGCAGTGGTCCCCTGGACACTCCCTAAGAGACACTAGCACAGCCCTGGTGGTTCGCTCCCATATTTCTCCCCTTAAAGACGTGTCTGTGTATACTTTTTAGTAGAGTTTGTGAAAATTGAGAACCACTGGTAGCTTCATCAGCCCTGTTAAGGTACCCCCGGGGAATGTGGGTCCAGAGGAGGGAGGAGATCAGGAGCCCAGCTCATCCCAGAAGAGCCCCACCCAAGTGGCCAAACATGATACAGGCTGTCATGGTTTAGCATCAGCAGCCTGCCTTCCCTGCATTTCTGCTTAAGGAAGCTTGTGAGTCCGGGCAGGGTGCCAACTGGGTCATGCTTCAGGAGTCCTCCAGGGTGGAAACCTCCCCCACTTCCCTCCGGGACCGCAGGAGCCGGTGACGGAGCCGGGACAGGGAGCCCTAGGATTCACGGCCGGGGGACAGGGAGGTGCCCCGGGGGAGGACTCACGGCTCGGTCCGCGGATCTTGATGGGCCTACTGCTGGTCATGGACTGGGAGCATGTCTGACACACGCATTCCTTCCCGCTGAAGGTCACCTTGTCTCCAATGGGGAAAGGCTTCCTGCAAGGGACATGAAAGAGAAATTCAACACCTCTCCTCTGGAGGGATTCCACGTCTATTGGTGAGCTGACAGCGCATGGGCTCGCAGCTCGGTACCGCACACAGCCTGCCTTACGTTATACCAGGTAAATTCAAGGGCTGTTCACAGCACCAGGCTGACTGAACTGCTCAGTTGGGGCCAGGACCGGAACTGGAGGCCCACTGGGGCCATTTACATGACTTTAACACCGGGCAAATCATGACACTTAGTTGAGCTTACACTTCTCATCTGTAAACGAACTGGCTAACAATTCCTCCTCGAGTGGTCCCTTCTTCCTGGAAGGACTTTTTCCACCCCAACCTCACCTATCCCCCTATGTCAAGAAGAAGCCATCCAGCTCCTCCATTCACCTAGATCTCTTCCTTTCACTACCCGGGAGGTTGAGAAGCGCCCAGATGCCCTCTTCCTCTCCTCCGCGTTTGTGCCGTTTGGGTTCCAGGGTTCAAAGGTCTCCAGCTTGTACACGTCCTGCCTCCCTAACCAAATATAAACTGTGCACAGAGTCCCTGGCAGCATTAACCCCATTGTTCAGCTGCGCTTGAGCACAGAGTCTGGGACACAGGCTCTGGGCACAGCCCCGGACACAGGCTTCCAGTGGCTCCACCGCCCTTGCGTGAGCAACGTGGGACAAGGGAAGGAGCGCCGGGGTGACGTGGGGGAGCTGTGTTCTCATCTTGGCCCAGGCACTGACTTGCGGCAAAGGACGAGGCACTATATCCGTATGGGGCCCGACAGAAACTTCAGTTTATACCATATGGACCCTACTGTGCTAACCTCCAATGGGGCTGGGAGTCTGGGCCCCAGAGCCCAGGTTTTAAGACACGGACGACTGAATGAATGAATTCCGCTGGGTGATTTTATTTGCTTATACGCTGTGTCATTAGTCTCAGCTGGGAACTCTAACCAACAGGTAGTTATTTCATGGGGAGAATAATTAATCTATAAATTCCCTTCCTGATTAAAAAATGCATATATTTCTTCCAAACCCTGTTTCTACTTATGACTTAATCAGAGCAGTCCATTAAATTTTAATGTATTTGTGGGCAGGGCTGAGGTTTCCTTTAGGTTTCTCATCTCTTTAATGTGGTGCTTGGCATACAATGGACCCTTAATGTACATCTGCTAAGTTAACAAGTGACTGGGGATTCAGGGCATGGGGGTGGGGGGAGGTTTCCATCATCTACCAGGTAGCCTGAGAGGCTAGGTGCTTATTATACGATGATGACAAGGATAGCAAAAGGAGACCCAATTATGTCCTGAGCTGTGGTCTCTGCAAGCACCAACTCATTTATATCTTCAGGAAAACCCACTGAGGTTGGGGTGGTTTTGAGGCCCATTTTACTGATGAAGAAGCTGAGGCTCACAGAGGTCGGATCACTTTCCAGGGTCACAGAGGAAGGCTACAAACGGGTATCTCTGAACCACATGTGGCTGAAGGTGTGGGAGCTGGCCCAGGTGCCTGGTTCCCAAAATGGGTTGTGAGAGGCCAGGGTAGTCAGCGGCTCCTTTGAGGACTTCTGATGGGAAGTGGGAGGCTGAGTGTGGAGGCCTGGATCCTTACTCTTGTCTTGACCGCCGGACAAACTAGTGTTTTGTATTAGATCATATTTGACAGATTGGATTCAGCTGCTAAAAGGTTTGCAAACTAGGGGCACCTGGGTGGCTCAGTCGGTTGAGCGTCCGACTTCGGCTCAGGTCATAATCTCACAGTCTGTGAGTTCGAGCCCCGCATCGGGCTCTGTGCTGACAGCTCAGAGCCCGGAGCCTGCTTCAGATTCTGTGTCTCCCTCTCTCTCTGCCCCTCCCCTGCTCATGCTCTGTCTCTGTCTCAAAAATAAATAAGCATTAAAAGAAAAACTGAAAAAAAAAGGGGGTTTGCAAACCACTGGCCTGTCAGATCGTTCCACCCGTGAGATCTTAAAAATCCGAGTGTCTGGCATACAGCCCTGGGAGCCCCAGAACTGCCAGGGCGCTCGGGCAGAGGGTCCCGCCCTCTGCCGGCCACCTGCTCACCTGCACAAGCTGCACACGAAGCACTTGGGGTGGTAGGTGCGGCCCAGGGCAGAGATGACCTCCCCGGTGATGAAGTCCCGGCAGCTGTCGCAGCGGGTGCCGTAGAGTTGCTGGTAGTCCTGAGTGCAGATGTACTCTTGGTTCTTGAAGAAGAAGCCCGACTGGGCCAGGCCGCAGCCACACACTGGGGGCAACAAACAGAGAGACAAGGGCAGGCTGAGTCCAGGAAGGTCTGCAAGTGTGAGGTTCTCACTGGGGACAAGGCTGGTGTCTGATGTGGTCATGTGGCCAGAAAATGGTGGCAGATTGGACCTCACGGGGCTAGCGTTTCTGAAAGTATATCCCAAAGACCACTTGCGTCAGAATCGGGAGCCTGGCCGGCTCCTTTAGGTGCAGACGCCTGGGCCTGAATCGGGCTCGCTGGGGCTAAGGTCCAGGAGTTTGAGTGTTAGCATACTCCCCGGCTGCTTCTGATGCGCCCTGAGACCACTGATGGACAGCCCTCTCAATACATGGATGAAAGTTTAGGGCTGCCGTGGCTCACGCAATGCCATACCGGTGGTATTATGAATTTGAGAAGAATCATTCAGTTAAAGTTCCTCTGGGTGCTTTCTATGGGCTGGAGTCTGTGCTAGGTGAAGACAACTTAGAATGGCAATGGGACGGATGATTTGAAGTTTATAACCTGCTCTCACCACACACATAATGAGTTGGTCTGTTCCCCGGGCAGGAATGATAAAACACGATCCCCGAACTGTACTAATGAGCTACTAATGTATGCCAAAAGACGACCTTATGGAACACACGTCACGGGCGATAGGCCATGGGCTGGTGCAGGCAGCAAGTGCTGTTAGTGGGGAGGAAAAGGGAGCAATGTCATTGGGGAGGGATCATGGTTGGCTTCTTGGAGGAGGCAGCAGCTGGGCTGAACTCTGAAGGCAGGATGAGCCACAGCACATAAGTAGAAGTTGCAAGTGATATTCGTGTGGTGGTGGGGCGGGGGTTGGGGTAGTGTTTTTAGGGAACGGAGAATAGTAATAAAGGAAAATATTGACGGTTGGAAGAGGGCCTGAGTCTAGCTTAAGAAGTTTAGCCTTTGTGGGATATTGAGAAGCCACGGATAGTTTTTTAAAAACATTAAAAAAATTATTTTGAAACTCTCCACCATATACAAAAGACGAGAGAAGGTTATAATGATGTCCCATCACCTATTTGCAAAAGTGACCAATTGCACTGATAGCTTTTGAATAGACAGGCAATATGATTTCATAAGGTCTTGTGGGATTTCCTTGCGGACAATATGAAGATGTGTAGGACCGATAATAGATAGAGCAGGTGGATTTAATTATAGGTGCTCGAACGACTCAACCCATGTGGGACTCCCTTCCCCCGAGGGACTTAGAAACATGGGAAATGAGATTTCCCTCTGAGGGTTGAGTTATGAAATCAACACCTAATGAGAAGAGCAGAAAGAGGCAAAGCCTCTTCCAGGAGATCGAATGGCTCTCAGGGCCACCAGAACTGCCGAGTGTATTGATCCAGCTATAAAGCAAGGGTGGCCATCCAGGAAGGGGCTGGCCAGAAATCAAAGGAAGGCCATCAGGGAGTCCATTCGCACCCTACGACCACCCCCCTTGCTCTGAGTGTTCAGAGTGATCGTCTGAGAGTTTGGCTTTCTATGCAGTTGACCTTTGGGAGAGACGCAGCTGGTCAGGGGAATGAGAACTAGTACAACGGAGAATCGCAGCTCTTGTTTCCATTAATAAACAGGCACTCTGATTTTATACGTAGGTTTCCTGTGGACTTTGTTACCACGAATGAGCTTTCTCAAGCACGGTGAGCGGTGTGGAAACCAAGGAGACGGAATTCTGAGCCTGTAATCGTGAGGACCTGGCCTGGTCTGGGTGATACTACCCCAGCAAACACGACCTCCTCGTTAACAGGGAAAGTTGCATTGCAAGAGCAGCCAGGTTAAAGATAGGAGGGACTTCCGGGCGCGTGGCAGAACTATTTCGCAAGTGTTTGTTCACCTTGCAGGCTTCCAGGGCCAGGATGAGTGAGGAGGAGGACAGCCCCAGATGTCCCAGCATTAGGGCGACAGTGCAGCACAGTGGGAGATGTAGTTGGTCTGGGAGCTGGACCATCTGGGCTCTGGTTTTGTCACCGCCACTAACTCTGTGGGTGACCATGAACTTGGTCTCTGTTCACATGGATGCAAAATGAAGAAGCCGGATTAAAAAGGGACCCGAGCTTTTCTTCTGACACTGACTGACAGGCTGTGAGTCTAGAAGGAGAACTTCCTCAAGGGCTTACCAGGTGCCAAAACATTTTAAACTCAGTGCGAGGTAGAGCCTCTGGAGACACGCCTGCAGAGAGGCTGGAGGGAGTGGTGGGCGTTGGTGGGGGGAGGGTTCACCTGCCACCGGGGCTTGGTGAAAATTCATCACATCAAACAATGC
Source organism: Lynx canadensis (assembly GCF_007474595.2). Lineage (NCBI taxonomy): Eukaryota > Metazoa > Chordata > Mammalia > Carnivora > Felidae > Lynx > Lynx canadensis. The sequence continues at coordinate 197,964,477 of NC_044303.2, forward strand.
CTCGAGAGCAGGCGAGGCCAGAGTACAGGCCGTTCTGGGGTGTGCAGGTGGCGGATCAATTGACTTCATGGCTGTGGAATTAGTTAGTTCATGGCCTAGGACCTCATGGGAATCAGTTCCTGTTTTTTCCTTCTTTTCTCTCCTTTGTTTCCCCAGCCAGCTCCACCCTCACAGCCACCTCTCCCAGTGGACAAAACCAGGAGGCCATCAGAAAACTTGGAACAATCAGTTCCTCTATTTCCCCCAAGGAGCTGAAGGAGGAAGTTTTTGGTAGAAAGGACGCAAAGGTTGATAAGGATCTCAGGGGGGTTCCTGGAAATCCAGTGGGGAACGCGGGGACGGAAGACAAGTTGGACAGCACCGACAGATGCATCTGAGGTTGAACAGAGCCCAACATTCAAATAACAGGAAAGGCCTTGGAGAGGGTCTGCAGTATGGAACTGATGTGGAATGAACACACCTGGGGCAGTCGTTATTCTGTGAATCAAAAAAATCAAAAAGTCTACTATTTAAAAAAAAAAAAAAGCAGATCATTTGGTTTGACAGTGGGACAGGATATGAAAACTTGGCACTGCTTTGAGAAAATCCGGAACGAACGTCCACTATAAATATAATGCCTAGAAAGAGGCCTGGCATACAGTCACAGCACGTTTGTACTGCTCTGTGGGTCACTGGACCTTCGTCTGTATTTCTGTTCTACCACTCAGGGGCTGTGTGGCTTTGAAAAAGTTACCCCACCTCTCTGGGCTCCGTTGCTTCATTTGTGAAATGAAGGGGCTATGCGGTAACTGAGAACACACCCCAGATCCGAGAGCCCAGGATTCTGTCATATGATTCCACTGATTTTCAACTTTTCAAATGAGACTGAGTTTTACGGAATTTCAAAACCAAAGTGTTATTAGCAGGGCCACCGAGGGCGATCTAGTTAACATTTAAATATTTAAATTGCGAAATATATTATACATACAGAAGACAGTCAATATCCACGTACAGTTTATTTTTTTAATTATTATTATTTTGCTAGTGTTTATTTATTTTTGACAGAGAGAGAGAGAGAGAGAGAGAGAGACAGAGCATGAGAGGGGGAGGGGCAGAGAGAGAGGGAGACACAGAATGCGAAGCAGGCTCCAGGCTCTGAGCTGTCAGCACAGAGCCCGACGCAGGGCTCGAACTCACGGACCGTGAGATCATGACCTGAGCTGAAGTCGGACGCTCAACCGACTGAGCCACCCAGGCGCCCCAACGTACGGTATAAAGAAGAAGGTAGCCGCTACCATGTTATGAAATAGAACACTACCAGTGCGTTGGAAGACTGTTTGCACCTCCTAGAAGCATCCCCTTCCCATGTGGTCCCTAATTTGTGCGTTTGTCCTCCCCTTGCTTTTCTTTCCACTTTTACCACCTCTGATGTATCCACAAATAACGCGTTGTTTAGTTCTGCCTTTTTGGAACTTTATATTGATGGAACCATACGGCATTTATTCTTCTGTGCTTGCGTCATACTTGGAGGATTATGTTTTTGAGATTCATCCACATCCATGCACGTAACTGCAGTTTTCATTCTCACTGCTGTGCTGTATCCCTTTGTCCACATCATAATTGATCTACTTTACTGTTGAAGGACATTTGAGCTCCTTGCAGTTTTGTTTTGTTTTGAAATGTTGCTTTGAAAATTCCTGTATTTGCAAGGTGATGCCTTACTGTTTTCCAAAGAGTTTATCCCATTTACATTCCCACCAGCAGTTTCCACTGATGGATATCGTCACTGAAAGCTGATAATGGGCAGTCAACATGGTAGCTACAAAATGACATCTTATTGTGATTTTAAATTTCCTCTCCCTGATTATTAACCAAACTGGGAATCTTATGCTTTTTTAAAAAAATTTTATGTATTTATTTTGAGAGAGAGAGAATGAGTGACAGGGGGAGGGGCAGAGAGGGAGGGGAGAGAGAAAATCCGGAGCAGGCTCCTCCCTGTCAGCGCAGAGTCCGATGCAGGGCTCGAACTCATGAACCGTGAGGTTATGACCTGAGCTGAAATCAAGGGTCAGATGCTTGACTGACTGAGTCACCCAGGTGCCCCAAGAATCTTATTACATGTTTCTGGGCCATCTGTGTTTTCAAGGTTCATCCACGTAGGAGTATGTATCAGTATTTCATTCCTTCGTATTGCTGAATGATATTGCACTACATTTTATTTACCCATTCATTGGTTGCTGGATATTTGAATTGTTTCCAATTTTTGACTTTGTGAATAACACTGCTATGAACTTTCATGCACAAGTCTTTGTGTGGGCATATATTTCTCTTTAGCACATATCTTCTGAATTTGACCTTGTTAAGTCATATGGTAACTCTACATTAAACCGCTAGAGAAACCGCAAGACTTTTCCACAGCAGCTACACATTTTGCATTCCCGCCAGCAATGGATGAGGGTTCTGATTTCTCCGCATTCTTGCCAACGCTTGTATTATCTGTCTTTTTGAATATGGCCATCCTAGTGGGTGTGATGTGTGTCTCCTTGTGCTTTGATGTGCATTTCTCAGATGACTAATGACATTGAGCATTTTCCCATGAGTTTATTGGACGTTTATAGAACTTCTTTGGAGAAACCTGTATTCGGATCCTTCGCCCATCCTGAACTTAGATTATTTGTCTTTTTCTTAGTAAGTTGTAAGAATCCCTTATATAGTTTAGATACAAGTCCTTTACCAGATGTAAGATTCACAAATTTCCTCTCCCATTTAGCGGGCTGACTTTTTACATGGTTGATGGTATATTTTGAAGCACAAAAGTGTTTAATTTTGATGACCTCTAACTCATCCGTTTTGATGACATCGAACGCATCATCACAGCCAAGAAGTCTTTGCCTAACTCAGGGTTGCAAAGACTTACTCTTATATTTTCTCCCAAGGGTTTTATAGTCTTAGCTCTTACCTATAGGTTTTTGACTTATTTTGGGCTAATTTTTGTGTATGGTGTGAGGAGGGGGGGTCTATCTTCATTTTTTTTTTTTTTTTTTTTGCATATGTGTATCTAGTTTTCCTACCATCATTTGTTGCAGACTGTTCTTTCCCTATAGAATTGTCCTGATAGCCTTGTTGAAAATCAGTTGACCTTAAATCTCATGGCTTATTTCTGCTCTCTCAGTTCTATTGATCTATATGTCTATCCATGTGCTAATACCACAATGTCTTGTTTTTTGTTGCTTTGTAGTAAGTTTTACAAGTGGGAAGTTTGAGTCGTCCAGCTTTGTTCTTTTTTAGGCTTGCTTTGGCTATTCTACATCCCCTACGGTTCCATATTAATTTTACAATCAGCTTGTCAATTTCTTTAAAGAAGCCAGCTGGGATTTCTATGGGGACTGCATTTGTTATGAATTGAATAGTGTCCTCCCCCAAATTTATCTTTTGAAGCCCTAACTCCCAGTGGGTAGCGGGTATTGATGAGATAATTAGGTTTAGGTGAGATCATGAGGGTGGGACCCTCATTATGAGATTAGTGTTGTTATTAGAAGAGACACCAGCAAGCTTTCCTTCTCTTTTTCCGACATGTGAGGACACAGTAAGAAGATGGCTGTCTGCAGTCCAAGAAGGGAGCTCTGACCACAACCCAACATGTTGGCACCTTGATATTGGACTTCCAGCCTCTGGAACAGTGAGACAACAAACTTGTGTTGGTTAAGCCACTCAATCTATGGTATTTTGTTGGGGATAAATACTAAGTAAGCTAAGATAGCATCAAATCTATAGATCAATCTGAAGAACACTGCCATCTTAACAATATTAAGACCTCAGACCCATGAACACGAGATTTCATTTATTTAGATCTTTTTAAATATTTTGTAACTGTCAGAGTATGAATTTTGTACTTTTGTTAAATTTATTCCTACATATTTTATTTTTGATACGATTGTCACTGGCATTGCTTTCTCAATTTCATTTTCAGACTGTCCATTGCAAGTGTATAGACAAAGAATTGATTTTGGTATACTGATCTTTCACCCTGCAACCTTGCTGAACTTATTTATTTCCAATGGTTTTTTAGTGCATATATTAAGATCATGCCACGTGTGTAGAGAAATAATCTTACCTTTTCTTTTTCAATCTGGATGTCTTTCATTTCACTTTCTTGTATAACTGACCCAATATGAACCTACAGTACAATACTGAACGGGAGTAGTGAGAGCAAACATCCTGTTCCTACTTTTGATTTTACAGGCAGGCAAGCAGTCTTTCACCATTAAGTATGACGTTGGTCATGGGTTTGCCTTTGTTCTTGAAAGATACTTTGGCTGAATACCTAATTCTACATTTATAGTTATTTCTTTCAGTACAGACAGGTATTATTTCACTGTTCTCTGGTTTCCTTGTTGCTAACACGCCAGCTGTCAGTCTGCTTACCATTCATGTGCAGATGATCTATTTCTTCTCTTGGATGTTTTTAAGATCATCTTCTGCCTTTGGTAATCTGCAGTTCATTCTGATGATGTAAGTATTTTCTATTTTTCTAGCGGGATTTCTTAAGTTTCTGGATCCAAGGATTTGTATCTTTGAACAGTTCTGGAAACTTCAGAGCTGTCATGTCTCCAAATACTGTCTTCCCACTCATGTGTTCTGTTACATACCTCTAGAGCTCTGATTGGATGTATGTCAAACCTCTTCACTATTTTCTCCGTGTATGAACTTCTCTTTTACTTTTACTACCTTCTTATATTTCTGGGCTATATGGATATACCTTTTTCTTGGCTAAATCTTACAGCTTATTAAATTCTCTCCAGCAACACCTAATCTGCTATATAATCCATACATTGACTTTCTAATTTCAAATATTACATATTTTTATTTTGAAGTTTTGTGTCTTTTTTTATTTTTTATTTATTTATTTATTTTTCAACGTTTATTTTTTTGGGGACAGAGAGAGACAGAGCATGAACGGGGGAGGGGCAGAGAGAGAGGGAGACACAGAATCAGAAACAGGCTCCAGGCTCTGAGCCATCAGCCCAGAGCCTGACGCGGGGCTCGAACTCACGGACCGCGAGATGGTGACCTGGCTGAAGTCAGACGCTTAACCGACTGCGCCACCCAGGCGCCCATGTGTCTTTTTTTTAAATCTGTTGTGCTATTGGTTACAATGTGTTGTTTCTTGCTCATTTTTTATGGCCCTTCTCCCCTACTTAAATGTATTGAATCTAGTCATTACATAATGTCAGAAAATACCAATTTATGAAGTCTTTAAGGTCCTGATTCTTCTTTACGTTGCTTTTGCTGGTAGTTATGCCATTATGATTGGAATGAGTTACTCATTTTGCTAATAATGTTATCTGAGGGAGTTTTTTGAGGTCTGGAGTAAAGCTGAGTTCCTCCAAAGAGGACTATCATTTGCTTCTGCCATTTACCAAATGTAGGATCACTTTCTTTTAAATTCTGGGAGTGCCTGGGTGGCTCAGTCGGTTAAGCCTTTGACTTCAGCTCAGGTCATGATCTTGCTGTTCCCGAGTTCAAGCCCCGCATCAGGCTCTGTGCTGACAGCTCGGAGCCTGGAGCCAGTTTCAGATTCTGTGTCTTCCTCTCTCTGTCTCTCTTTCTCTCTGCCCTTCCCATGCTTGTCTCTCTCTCTCTCTCTCTCAAAAACAAACATTAAAAAAATTAAAAAAGAATTTAAATGACGTTATACTTTTTAAAAATTTATGCCAAATATATAGCATGAATATAGAACATGAATCCATGTTAAAGGTGGGTTGTGGACAGACATTTTGATAAAAGCTTTATTCTCTACCCAGTGCCAAAGTTGGTACAGACAAGTTTTGTTGCTGTCTCCTTCTCCACTTTATTTCTCATCCATCCATACAATGAGAGTAAGATTTTCATAGGGGAAAATCTCAGCTTTACTCAGAGGTCTCCTATTACATTTCTACTCAGACCAGCTCTAACCTCTACCTGTCCATGATCCGTATAGCCATCAAGGCAAGAGCTCAAGGTCTCCAAGGTTTAGGGGACTAAATATGGCTTTGGAAGTCACACCAGGACTTCTGCTTTTATTTTTGTTTTTCACCTCTGCAGGTTCTTTCCTTTCATGTCAGCGCAGTAGGGCACGGTAAAAGAGTTGTAAGAAAAATTCATAGAGATTTTAACTTTTTCAAATGAGGCTATTTAGGGTAACTAGTCTCTATAACTGGTTACTGCTGGAAACAAAAATCCTCTCATTTGTTTCACTTCTAAGCAAGCTGACATTGAAAACAGTCAGAAAAGTAAATCTATTTTTTTCTTTAAAATCTCCATGAAAGGAGATTCCATAACCGCCCTGTGGTGGATTGTCAAAATGGCCAAATTCTTCCTTTCTCTGCCTTCATGCTCTTGACATCTGCAAATCCTCCCACAAAAGGCAAAGCTTATCTCCCTACAATCTTGAATCTGGGTTGGCCATTTGACTCATTTTGGCCAATGGGACATTAGCAAGCAGGACGCATGCCGAGGCTCAAACGGGTCTCGCTTATTGAAGCTTGCTCTCCTGTCCTTGGAACTCTGAGACCACCATGCAGAGGAGTCCAGGCCAGGCTGCTGGAGGACGAGAAGCCATATGCAGGCACCCAGCTCAACAGCCTGTCAACCACTGCCAGCTGACCCACCGATATCATGAGGCGAGCGGAGATACGGAGGGCCAGCGCAGACTGGAAGAACGGCCCCGCCAACCCAGCGAATCACGAGCTAAATAAAAAATTATTTTACACTGGTAAATTTTGGTGTAAGCAAAAGGTAACTAATATACTTGCTTAAGAATACAACTGCACCGTGCTAGCTCAAACCTCCCGAGAACAATTTTATTGTCTGCACCCTCTGTCCTGCCTCGGTTTCTAGGGGATGTAACAACGGTCACTCACCAAGACACTTTTGCAGGTCAGCTTGCACTAAAGGGACTTGCCGATTCACACTATAGAATTTAAACCATGTCAATTAAAATATACTCCATGTATGCTTCCGTACAAAAAATTAGGGCATGTGAGTATGTTTATTCGCTGAGTTTATTTGCTCAGTGTGGTGTGTAGTTAGATCCTGAGGAAGAGATCCAGAGTTTTTCTCGATGGCAGGGGAAGTCAATCTCAGACACACGAGACTGAGGTTGGAAGCAGTTACTAAAAAGAAAAGATCTGAGGTTTCGTTTGGCCTCAAATTCAGTCTATGTCAATGGTGTGAAGTGGCTCCTCAGGAGGTCAATTCGACATCAGTCCAATTCACAGAAATGTTGCCCTTGCTGTAGCTGGCGGACCTTGAGAGCCGTGGTCCGTCCTGGGCGCTATGTTTTCAGAATGATACTGACAAACCGGAATGGACCAAGGAGGAAGACTCCACGATGATGATACAAGTTGGAATTTAAGGGTCCATAGGATCAATTTAAGGATCTATAATCAGGCACGGGGAGCCCTAGCTGCTACAAGCATGTGAATAGCAGTCACGGTTGTAAGGCAAACACGAAGCGCTCATCGGACTTCATAAGGGCGGATCTAGAACCAACAGGTGCCACGTTAACTCTTTGGGGCCGAACATTTTATAACCCACAGGGCCGTCCAACCTCAGATTGGCTGCGCTGTGGAACAGGAAGCCTGGATGAGGCGTTCAAGAAGTGGAGGCTGGGGAGGCATCTGTTGGGGAGGCATCTGTCAGGGACGATGGGGAAGGGAGTGTTGCCCTGCTTGGGCCAGATGCGTCTCTGGGCTCTGTCAGCAGAGTTTCTCTTCCTTCCTCCTGCTGGTTATCCTGCTTCTTTAGGAACTGATGGCTCCTAAGGGTTCAGAGGTAACCCAACATCCGTCTGCCCCCAAACTACAGACCTTAGTGAAGTCATAATGGACCTTCTCCTCTGTTAAACTTAACCTTTGAGGATTGCCACATTGTTACAGAACAGGTGCTCGACTCAGCGCCATGCTGACTTTCAGCCAGGACTGCTTACTCTTTCATTCACTCTCAGATTGATTTATAGGCACAAGACAGGGTTTCTTTCCAGATCTGTAAGTTAAGCTTGCGGGATTGCCTTCTTCCTTCCGGGTCAGCGCTACCACTCTGAGGTCACCAGCTTGCCTCTCTCCCCAACATCCCGACTCTTCTGTCCCCTCTTCACTCCACGCTGCCTATGGGAGAGTTCTCATAACAGGCGCAAAGAAAGTTTCTTTGGGCCCGTATAGGTATCTCAGCAGCCTGTGTTCGCTCTGCCTGCCCCTGTGGCATGTCCTGGGGGGTGACACCAGGGCCTGCAATCTGACAAGGGGGTTGGGAGTCTGGGTCTCCTACCTTGACAGGTGAAGCATCTGATGTGGAAGTGGTTATTGTGGACACGAACCACTTCCCCTTTGCAGGTGTCTCCACATCGGTAGCACTGGATGACATTGGAGCTGCCTCGGGGATTGTAAGGATTCTGCTGATAAGGAACTGTAGAAAGAAACAAAGAGATCACCATCCAGAAGGCCCTTGCTCTTTAAAAACTCTGCTAGAAGACACTGTCCTAATCCTAACTGGGAGAAAAAGCAGAAAGGGAAGTAATTAGCTGAGTACCTTCAATACATCATCAGGGCTGCACCTGCCAAGCTCGGGCATCATGAGAAGGTGAGTGGCATTGAGACGTGAGTTCATAAATCTCCTTAAGCAGGCAGAGACTTAAGAGTGAGCATAACCTTTCCTCGCAATAATAGTGGCCAAATTCGTGGGGGAAAAAAAAAGTAAAAAAGGAAGTAGAGTACTTCAAGAAATACCATTTCCTTGGTGATTTCTGGATCAAAACCAGGCCCCGAACTTCTCAAAGAGAATTTGGGTCCTGCAATTGACATGGGTCTCAAAGAAATGGGTGACTGACCCTGCCTCCAATCGGCCTTTGAGTTAAGCAAGTGACACCCTCTCACTGGGCCTCTTGTTTTGACATCTGTAAAATGAGGGTAGCCAGTGGTAGCACAGACTTTGTGTAACAAAGAGGCATAAAGGGGAGGCACTGTAGTTTGGAAGGAGGTTGATGAGGGGACGCCCTTAAGGCTGCCTTTGAGAGCAGTTTCCGTAACATTGAGAAAACATCAGAAGTATCTAGTGAAGAAAAAGGATCTGGCAGAGAGGACGAAGGGGCTGAAGTCCCTGGAGGCTGGGCATTTAACAATACCGCAGAGCTCTGCTAGCCTCTGGGTCTATTGTTCTCTTGCTCAGACGTTCTCATGGCCACTTTTCTAGATCTCCCGTCCCTGAGATATACTTTGCTTAACCATTCTAAAATCTGGTCATCTGATTAGAATAACTTTGTTTGTTTGTTTATTCTAAGCACCTGCTTCATTCAGGCTTGGAAGGGATATTGACAGCTCTCTGGTCCACTCATTATGTATACGCTGTTGACATAGCTTTGCCAATGAGGAGTCAAATCTCTCTTGTAGAAAGCCCCTAGGGGGACTGGGAGAGAATTCCTCAATTCTCAAACTTGAAGCAACAGTCTAAACTCTTTTTGCTCATATCCTATTAGGAGGAGGCTCACTCTTGTCCTGGCTATGAAGATGACCACCTGATTGGAGGGGAATTGATGTCTATCATTGAGACATATCGATTTATTGCCTACAATTTGAACAAGCGTATTATAAGTCACGCAAACCTTGCACTGAAAAGGGACTTAGAGATCACTTGATTCAGGGCTTCCTGACCTAGGGCCGTAGTTGTTAATGGCTGTTGGCTGAAATTTGAATCTTTTATTCTAGGCACATGAAGGGTGGCCCGTGCTGTCTTGCTTGGCAATGAAATGTGAATGGGAAGTGTGTGTGTCACTTTCAACTGGAAGCCCTATGAGCCAGTTGGTGCCTTTTCCATAGCCCAGCAACCAGTGAAACCCCAGATGGTGTGCAGGATGCATCAGCTTGGGTTCCTGACTGGGGAGTCATGGAGCAGAGCGCCAAGGCTAACCCAGGATGAACATCTATTGTGAGCAAGGAGGAATTTTGTTGTCATTGCCTTGTTACTGCAGCATATCCTGACGGAGGCACCTGGGGTCTAGTATTTCTAATTAAATATAAAATTTGGTGTTAGGTACATTATCCCACAGCTTTCTCCAGATTCTCAAAGATGATCTTTGTAACTGATCTCATCTGCTTCCTCCTTTTGAAGATAAGAAACAGGAAAGTGGGACTTCAAATTATCGTTCACTTACAGGTACCCTGAAGTCCCGGTGCACCTTAGGGCAAAAAGCTGGTTGCTGAGCCCTGAAAGTGTTGCCTCGGACAAGTTTGCCATCTGAGGCAGGAGAATATCCTTTTCCCAATCTTTTTCTCGAGTTCATGCTCCTTATCCAACTTGTTTCCCGTCTTAAACTTAAGACAAAAGTTAAGTGAGTTAGTTAACTAAATCATTAATTAACTCATTAAACCGGTTAATACATGTAAAGCATTTCAAAAAGCACATGAAGTGCTCCACAAATGTTCACCGGTACCATGATCATCACATCCTCCCCACAGCTCAGAGCAATCCTTTCCCACCCCCAGAATGTCCATATGCATTCATCCTGTTTCCTTTTCTTCTTTCTCTGATTCTTGTTCACCATCCGTGGAAAATATCCCACTCTCCCCTCTCCCACCAATCTGTGGGGGGAAAAAAGCCACGTAGATTCTATTTACTTGAGCACTGAAGTGATCCACCATTGTCAAGGGAAACAAATCTATGAGTCTGAAAATCAAGTAAGTACCAACAGGATAATCATCACCAATAGGGATGAGAGGTCTCAAAAGTATCCCAAAGTCCCTCCAGATGCTCTGTACTGATTTTCATCTACCTCTTCTAATTTAACCTGCCTTCCTGCTCAAGAACCAACTTCCAAGATCAATTAGATTTTCCCCGATTTGATTTTCTAGGGAAATTTCTTTGTGATCATGGTCCTCAGTCAAAACTCAGTCTTTGAACCACTCAGATAAAAAGGCGTAAAATCAGAGTGAGGGGACGGATTGAGAAAATGGGTTTTCTGGGGGGGGGGGGGTCAGAGTTACTGATGGGCTCCCCCCGCCCTAACCCTGCTGCTTCCCTCAGGATGAGGGTGCCGCTTTGGTGATGCTGACAGGCTGGAAACCTACAAATGTCTGATGTTTGTAAATAATCCCATAAATAGAAATGCAGGCATCGCGGGTGTGAGTTCTTCCAGATTGCTGATGTAAATAAACTGTGATTATAAAAGGGCAGCGGTGTAGCAAGATTTGATCTTCGAGATGTGTGAAGATCTTTCTTTATCTAGATAGTGCCAACAGAACTCTAGGGGTCAAGGAGGCTATGCTGACATATGCCATATCTGCTCCTGCCCGGAAAGCATCCTCGGGTGATTACATCCACAACGTAATCTAACCTGATTCTGTGCACGTAGGTGTGTATGGAGGGGTCATTTCTTCCCACCAATCTATACCCCTCCAAAAAAAAAAAAAAAACCACATTAAAATTTTATTGTTGATTTTCTGCTGGGTATCATTTCCACTAATTTTCATCTCAGAAAGTACTACAAAATCAGTCATGTGACTTATAACATTTGTCTTATGGGCAAATGTCCCTTGAATTCCAAATTGACTTTTACCTGAATTTTTGAACTGCCTATCCCTGGGAGCAACATTTTACAGCGACCATGAGCCTCAAAGGACATTAACTCTGCTCACTGGTGGAATAATCCATGAAGTTACCGGTTTAGACATATGGATCATGTGATTTGTTTCTCAAATGCGCGCAGGGAATCTCTGGCTTCTGTTTAATGTTATTTGGCCAATAAAGGGCACCTAGGAGAGGCATTCTCCCTTCCTAGTCCGTAAGCAGTGTTGTCCAGTAGATTTCTGAGTATGGAACTGTTCTGCATTTACATCGTCCAATGTAATAACTACTAGCCGTATGTGGCTGTTGGGCACTTGAAATGTGGCTACCATGACGGAGGTATTGAATTTTTAATTTTATTTCTTTTTAATTAATACAAATTTACATTTAAATAGCCACATGTGGCTAGCGGCACCATTATTGGACATTACAGCTTTATAGATCCACAAACGGACACCAGGCAATGAGGATGGGGTGGGGGAGGGGGGCCGGAAAGAAATTAAATCTAGTTGAATCTTATTTATATAAAAATAACACGTACCAATTAGTTCAGGAATACCACCTCAGACTTAAATTATTCCTTTTCACCCTTGAAGAGTTTTAAAGTTGTACTTAAAAGCAGTTTGCAACAGGAGCAAATGACACACACACATTCACCCATCCTGAATTTGATCTGGAAACAAAATCTTCTCAGCAATGAAATAAATACTATTTTTTTTTTTAAGTCACAATGTTTTAGGCACCGCGAGACTGAACAATCTTAATTTTTCCAAGAACAAGGGCAAAAAAAGTCAGCTGGCAAAAGGCTGTCAGAGTAATTTTTTAAGACGGAAAATCAGCTGGTCAATGCCTTCGAGATGAAAATTGAAGGTTCTGAAAAATGAAGTCGTCTTTCACATGCATAGCAAATCTTTTTTTTTTTTTTTCCAACGTTTATTTATTTTTGGGACAGAGAGAGACAGAGGATGAACGGGGGAGGGGCAGAGAGAGAGGGAGACACAGAATCGGAAACAGGCTCCAGGCTCTGAGCCATCAGCCCAGAGCCTGACGCGGGGCTCGAACTCACGGACCGCGAGATCGTGACCTGGCTGAAGTCGGACGCTTAACCGACTGCGCCACCCAGGCGCCCCATGCATAGCAAATCTTTAAGCGCGATGGGGAAATACAACTCAATTCCGCGATGAAGTTTGCACATGAAGCTCTCCCCAAATGTGACAAAGATAATTTAAAAGTGTTGGAGCACAACAGCACCTCGGGAGGGGAGGGGTGGCCGGCCTCCTGGCAAGTTTAAAGGAGACAGTGAGTTGAACTGAGCAGGAAACAAGCTGAGCATCCAATTAGTCCATCAGGCTTTCCTTCTCTCCCTCTGGCCATCCTTTTTTTTTTTTTTTTTAAATCTTAGGTGCTTCTCTCTCATAGATAGTGCGTGGGTGGCCTGGGTTCCAATTCCCTCCCTGTTCTTACCTGGTTCTACCATCTTGGACAAATCCTCCCTCTGCAATCAATGAGGGGCTTGGACAAAATGATCTGCAAGATTCCCTCCAATTAAAAGCTGGGTCTGGCTCTGTGTGTCCTTTTCTGTGCTTCCTTCTCCCTCCCCCCCCTCCCCCCCCTTCTCTCCCTGAACTGGTCTCGACTTTTAAACTAGACCCCGTTGTGTGTCATTAGATGAGTCTCTTTCAAAAGCAGATGATGGCGTGATTGCCCTCTCCCAAACACCCCGACCGAAGTTATGTTCTCCTTACTGATGCGGTACCTGCACAATTTGCCTTCCTCCCCTGAGGGTTGCCTGACCTTGTAGATAACAACGTTCCTACATTCTAATTGAGTCGTCTTTAAAATAGTCTTTAAAAGGCAGGAGCACCTATGCTATCCTGGGGCATAATGAAAAGAGCGACGAAACTGACTTGGAGACAGTACAACTGTGAATCACTGGCTGGAAGTGTAATAAAAACAGTGGAGCTTCTGGGTGAATGGTGTAACATCGAGCAGGGAATCAACCGGTTCAGAAATGAGCTTGCACCCGCCCCGGGCCCAGGAAAATAACCGATGGCAGGAGCTGTCACACGTCTGCTCCCCACGGCCTCATTAGGGCCCAGAGTACCCGGGGTGTGTTCACAGGTATTTCCTAAATACCGAGGAGGAGCCCCGACTGTGGATCCAGGCATTTCATGGGTAGAAAGCAGTTGCCTGAAAGCTTAGGTTGGGGCCTGTATAGGAGAGTATCTGGCACTTTACAACAGGATCCTTGAATTTGATTTTGGGGTTGAATCAGGGCCTGGAGCCCTGATCCCGTTTCCTGGGGTAAGGCCACAGAGATGTAGGATCCTTGCATTGAGGCACAGAGGTTAAGGGTGTGGACGCTGGAGTCAGGAAGGCTGAGTTTCTATTCTAGCCCTGCTGCCTGCCGCTGTGTGACCTTGAACAAGTTAAGGGCGTGACACCTGTCTCAGTTTGCTCATCTCTAGAGTGGGAATAATTCAGGTCATCGGTGAGTATTATATCACTTAAGTTATATAGAAGTGCTTAGTACACAGCTTGCATGTAACTCGGGCATGGTAAATACAAGCAATAATTAATATTAAAAGATCTCTGGGGGGCACCTGGGTGGCTCAGTGGGTTGAGTGTCTGACTTCGGCCCAGGTGATGATCTCAGGGTTCGTGAGTTCAAGCCCCGGGTCAGGCTCTGTGCTGACAGCTCGGAGTCTGGAGCCTGCTTCGGATTCTGTGTCTCCTTCTCTCTCTGCCCCTTCCCAGCTTACGCTCTCTTTCTCTCTCTGTCAAAAATAAATAAACTTAAAAAAATTTAAAAGACCTCTGAAGCCACACGCTCCCATCTCCAACTCAGTATAGGAACTTTTTCTGAATGGCTCCTGTCACTTGCTACCGAGTTGGGTTCAGACACTGTCAAATCCATTTTTGGACCAGTCCAACTTGGGCAAAGGTCTTCTGGATTTTTCCCTCCCTCCTGTCAGGAAGAGTGGCGCCCTGGCTGCCGCCTGTTCCCCACCTTAGAGGCTCCTCCTCTTTCTCCCCCCATCTCCGAGCTGTCTGTGTACGGGTTTCCGTGGGCTGTAGAGGTGGGTGGTTGACACGCTTTTGATGTACCCTGAAGAGGAATGTGTGACTTGGGTGTTTCCTGTGGTGGGAACAGAGGCTATGATCTGCGCTTTCCTGGGGCGGTGTATTTTGGGCACATCTGCTGTTCCCTGGGGGACGCGTTGGCACGTCGGTTGTGTGTGCATACTGAGAATCGGTGAGTGATTTGTTTTCTGGAAACTGTAGGGAGACCGCGAGGGCTGCTTTCCCGTAGCGCAGAAGGGCCACGCGTGTGCCCCCTCATGGCGTCATTACACCTGTGTTCATCGTGTGACTCCCTGGGGCCGGTCAGAGCGGAAGAGGACTGGGAGGTGACCTCATACACTAGACTGTGAGCTGCATGAGGGCAGGGACCACGGGTGTCTTGTTGGCCACTGTACTATTGTGTGCCACGTACGTGAGTGCTCAAAAGTATTTGGTGGATAAATTAAAGAGCGAATAAAATGAGTCCCTTGGTTTCATTTAACAAATGAGAAGGCTGAGGCCTGGAGGGAGGGGAGAGAACTTAGGCTTGCTTGTGTCAGTGTCTGAGGGTGTGTGTTCTAGAATAACAGGATAAGAGAGGCAACCGGAGAGTGGCCCCAGGGTCACCGAAAGGTGGGGGAGGGAGTTCACAGACACAGAAGAATACATTTCCATAAATCTGGAGTCGTGCTGAGGCTTAGCATTAGCCCAGGTGGGCCAATGGGGGTTGGGGGTGGGGTGGGGTCAGTGGTCTAAGATGCAGAAGCATCAGGGGACAGCTCGGAAAGAAGCTGAACAAAACAGCATGGCTGAATGCCCAAGGAAAGGCCTGGAAGGATAAGGGATAGCAGTGAGAGAGCGGTTACTCTGTCAGAAACTGTGCTCAGCCATATGCATATGCCATCTCGCTGAGTTTTCGAGTTCAGGAGGGGGACCTTATTAATATCCCTCTTTTACAGATGAGGAAACTGAGGCCCGAAGAGCTGAGGTCACTCGCCCAAGGCCACACCGTTAGTATGGCAGCAGGACCTGAACCTAGGCAGTTCTCACCACGATGCTTTACTGCCTGCCATGCACCAGTGCCAACACGGCTCCCTCTGGGGAGGGAGTGGGCTTGGGGGAGGCTACAAAGGGCATCTAATTACTCCCCAGACAGTAATCATCCATCCCTTGTCTAGCCGATTTCCAATGTGCACATAAATTTCACACAGATTTAAGAATAACGTTTGGAGGGTACAGCCCAGGAAACTGGGCACGGTAACGCAGCATCTGTGGCCAAGGATGAAGACGCCATGATGGTTGCCCCCCTCCCCCCCCCAATGAGTGGATGGCAGCCTTGAGCCACTTCCCCGGCACGAGAGGGGCAGCCCGACAGGTGTGGGTGTTGGGTCCCTCAGAGAGGCAGGCTCTGCAGGTGCTGGCAGCTGTCACAGAGCAGAGGCAGGGGCGCTCTGGGAAACCCCCAGTCCCTGCACAGATGGCCAGGCCTGGCCCCACTTTCCCGTGTCAGCAGGTCGGTAACACGGTCTGTCACCCCAAGACGACATTGTAAAAGCCTTGCTGCAACAGAAACTCTTCCTCAGCCTCTCTCTGCCAGGCTCGTCAGTGTGTTCTGTGGTCATGGCGGGGAGCTGGCAACATGGCCGCGCCACCTTCTTCAGAAGTATGTTGTCAGGACATGTGTCAGAACGGCACGCTCTTGGCCAGACAGGCTGCTCTTGCCTGACAGCCAGCTGCCACGCTCCAGCTCCAGCAGAAAGAGTCTGTCTAGACTCAAATGGCTCTTTACCTCAGCGAGGTCCCAGGCGAGGACCCTGGACCTCAAGTCCACGACTGGAGTGATGTATTCTTCACTTGTTGGTCAAGTCACTTGATAAAATGAGAATTGTGGATTTTTATTGAGTTGCTAAATTCGGAAAGCTGGTCCCGAGACAATATCATAGAATTAACTTTCTACTCATTTCTATGTTAATCTTATGATAAGAAAGA